>NC_134500.1:38236951-38431951 GCF_040206685.1 Ascaphus truei
TTGAGCTGTAGTTAGATGAGGTCATTCACATGTAATACAAATAAAATCCATGTGTAACGGTGTCGTCGTCCCCTCTCTCTGGGAGATGTTGCCATTACACAGTGTTGTGTGGTACATACCTAATGGCTCACAGTATATCTGAGTCTCCTGCGTTGTTGGGGAGGAGAACAGTACAGGCTTCTGGGGGTAGTAACTGATTCTTTCTCACGGTGACAGCGCCTCCATCTCTTGCAGGCCCCAGGGATGTGGAGACAATCCCTGCAGGAGAACTTACTTCCCCTCCCCCTGATAGATTGTAGTCTCAGGCAGGAAGATATCTTTGAATAGGATCACTTTATTTGGTTACTCTGCAGATGATCAGCATACACAGCCTCAGACAGTTCTTGGGGCTTCAGCCTCCGCATCCCCCTCCTGGACCTCCAGGCCAAGGGCACCTGAAGCAGTCCTTGCTTTTCCCTTACTCCCTGGTGGAGTAAGGGGTATAGTCTTCCATCCTGTAGCCCTTGTCCAAGTGGCCCATTATAAGTGGCCGGACTACTGAACAACTGAAGTTTAAAAGAAAGTTCAAAAGAAGTGAAGAAGTGGACACCCCCAACTGATCCTGCATTTGAACTACGCTGGAAAGGAGGATATCATCTATACCAGACTACATCATTGCTGCTGTGATGCTGCCTTTACCATTTATATTTGCTGTGACTTCACTTCTTCTCAAATTATGCACTTCTTTTTACCAGCCTCAGAATGTCTCTAACTCTATTCATATACTGCTGCGGCCGAGTTTATTCGAGCATTTGCCCGTTCTCGGCCGCAGCAGTTACCTGGCGCGCGCCGGATGGTGCCGGGCACGCGCCGAAGCAGCGGAGGAGAGGCCCGCCGATCGCGGCTTCCCCCTCTCCTCTCCGGGTCCGCCGGGTCCCCCGGAACCCCCTGCCGCCGTCCCCCACATCGCGGGACACCAGGGCTCCCTCGGGGAGCCCTGGACGCGCGTGCAGGGGGCGCAGGCACCCGATGACGCGTGACCGCGCATCGGAGACGCGCGGCACGCCGAGGGGCTGCCACTTGCAAGCCGGGAAATCTCCCGGCTTGCGGAACTGGCCACACTTCAATAAAGTGAAAAGTGTATCTCCATCTCTCCTTCCTTCATCACTTCTCTATTCTCATGAACTCCTTTCTTACCTGCGTCCTCTGACACCACACAGCTATATCCCCTGCAATAAAAAACACCCCTACAAATCATCCTCACACATCCTCTTTCTTTCCATGCTTCTCCTTGCTTCTGGGGATATCTCTCCCAATCCTGGTCCCTGCCTTATTCCTACATGCGCTCGTCCTCGCCTGCCAATTGCAACCTCTACTCCTTCTGGTGGCAACCCCTCCAACCTTATACCCATCCCCTGCCATCCTCTCTCCCTTTCTCCTGTGCCCTTTGGAATGCTCACTCCCTTTCTAACAAGTGCCTCTCTGTACATAGTTACATAGTTACATAGTAGATGAGGTTGAAAAAAGACATAGGTCCATCAAGTTCAACCTATGCTAAATTTAGACAACAGATACTTTATCCTATATCTATACTTATTGATCCAGAGGAAGGCAAACAAAAAACCCCATTAAGGGGAAAAATTAATTCCTTCCTGACTCCAAGAATTGGCAATCGGATTAATCCTTGGATCAACATCCTTCCCATGTATACTTATTTGGTATATCCCTGTATACCTTTCCCATCTAAAAAGATGTCCAACATGTTTTTAAACAAATCTATTGTATCTGCCATCACAGTCTCCATGGGTAATGAATTCCACATTTTAACTGCCCTTACTGTAAAGAACCCTTTCCTTTGTTGCTGGTGAAATTTACTTTCCTCCAAACTTAAGGGATGGGCCCGAGTCCTTAGTACTGCCCATGGGATGAATAGTTCTTTTGAAAGCTCCTTGTATTGTCCCCGAATATATTTGTATATAGTTATCATATCCCCTGTTAGATGCCTCTTTTCTTATGTAAATAAATCTAATTTAGCTAGCCTCTCCTCATAAGTTAGATTGTCCATCCCCTTTATTAATTTGGTGGCTCTTCTCTGCACTCTCTCTAGTTCCATAATGTTTTTTCTTAGGATTGGTGCTTAGATAAAATCTTGTTTGCCTTTGCAGCTACTGCATGACATTGGGCACTATTGCTAAGTGTAACGCCTGTATGCCTGCAGACCTGGTGTAACGGATCGGGGGATTCGCGCTTCCCAGCGTGTCCCCGTCACCCTGGGTCCTCCGCCGGCTAGCCGTCCCACTCCCTTACCTCCCCAATCTCTATCCTCCTTCCTGAGCTGTACCCCCACTGCACGGTCCGCATGCAACAGGCCAACGTTCTGCGCACGCGCGGTCCCCTCAATGTCCGCGCGCGTTCCCGATCACTGGTCTCCTATTGAGGGACTCACGCCCCTGGCTGTGCCTCCGTCATCCGAGCTCTTTCCCTACCTGGTTCCTCCGCTCCACCTTCCTCTCTGACTCCCCAGCCGAGCACCTCTTCTGTGATGCTTCCCCCACGCTCTGGTGCTCGCGCGGTGCGTGTGCGTGGTAGTGTTACAGAGGGCGCGCGCACCCGCTCTAGTTATCAACCCTCCCCAGGCACTGGCTCTGCCCCCTGTCGGTTGCAGGCTATTACCCTAGATTACCTCCCTGTCTCCTCCCCTGCTCTCACAGACCTATCCTTGCAATTACCCACTCAAACCTCTGCTCCTCCCCTCACCCCTATTGGTCCTTCTTCCCATATAACCCCACTCCTTCCTCTCAGTCATTGCTCTGCATACACTGGTGACACACTTTATTCGAGCTCGGCTAGTCCCACGAATTCGGGTATACCCGGGTGTATTGAGGTTTGTGACTGTTTTCTGCCCGAGTGCATTGCGTTATTTTCCAGGCAGGGATTGAAGCATTTTATTCCCGCTGGCTGCAATACTGCACAGTATATATATATATACTGCATTACAATTCATGAATTTATGCCATCTGGTAGACACGCGAAGCATTGCAGCCTATTAAATCCTAATCATTATCATTTAACAGATCAGCCGCCCGTCAGCCAGGCATGAACCCAGGCTGGGAAGGCAAACGCAACGGGGCTTGTCAGAGGTGAGGAGCAGCGCATTCCAGGTATCTGCCAGGTACATACTGGGTATTTGCTCGAATAAAGTGTGTCGGTGCAGTAGCTTTCCTATAGCTCCTGTGTGTGCAGTGTCTATGCCTAGCTCCCTTGTCTGTTTCAGCTCTGGTTCCTGTCCCTGCCCCTGTTTGGATTCCTTTGGTTTGAACTTGAATTCTGCTTTGGACTTGACTACGCTGCCTTCTCCTGCCCCTGAACCCTGGCTTTCGGACATTACTACGCTGCTCTCTCCAACCCCTTAACTCTGGCTCTTGGACATTACCTTCCGACTTCTGGCGCCCCGGACTCAGCAAGTATAACGTTAACCCTTACTCACCAGGCCCGGCAACGCAACTACCACACTCTGGGCACACCCTCACTGCTGTGGGTGCATGTTATACCTTAACTCACTTCAGTACTGGGGACTGGCCAGGACTTCGGGCATACAGGCATTACATTATGCAGAGCCCAACAAATGCAGACCCCCCTGAGGTGGGCCAAGTTGTCTCCATGGAACATTGGCAATTTCTAAGCGACCAACTCACTAATGTCACAGAGAAACTTTCTAACTTATCTCTCCAGGAATCTCCTGTGACACCATCTACCCCGGTCTCAGTGCCTCTAAGCAATCCGGGACCACGTATTCCACCCCCCAACCGGTATGATGGGGACCCCCTCGCTTGTCGAGGATTCTTGAACCAGTGTGAGGTCTAGTTCGAAATGTCCCAATCCCACTTCTCTACTAGTCATTCCAAGGTGGCCTACATCTGTGCCCTACTCACTGGTGACGCCCTTGCTTGGGCTTCTCCTCTCTGGGAACACAGATCAGATTTAACTCAAGATTACCCCAAATTCCGGCATGAGTTCCAACAAGTGGTTGATACACCAGCACGTAGGGAGACTGCTGCTTTTTCCTTGTTTCATCTCTCCCAGGCTCGTAGGTCAGCTGCAAGATACGTGGTGGAGTTCCGCACCATCGCTGCAGAAACCCAGTGGAACGATGAAGCTCTCGCTGCGGCATACTGGCATGGTTTGTCCGAATCTCTCAAGGATGACCTTGCAGCTCACGCCCGGCCTTCATCCCTCGAGGAACCCATTGCTCTCAGTATCCGGATGGATCAGCGCACTCAAGAACAACACCACAAGCGTCATCGCTCTCGTTCTCTCTAATCCTTGCCTGTTTCTCTTAGGTCTCCTCCACTGGCCTTCCCTGCGTTGGATGCCCCTGAACCGATGCAGATCGGTAGCCAACAGCTTTGGGCCGCTGAGAAAGCACGACGCCATGATGAGGGTCTCTGCTATTGCTGCGGTTCCCCAGAACACCAACTTGTCACTGCCGCTTGAAACCGGGAAACGGGAACGCCCAGTAAAGTTAAAAGGGCTTCTACTGGGTACTATTTCTCCTTGCCAGTCTCTCCCTAAGGAACTACCGAAGAAGATTCTACTCCCCATAACTCTTGTGGGTCCCGTTCGGCCTATGCAATGCCCCTGCTGTTTTCCAAGAATTCATGAACGATATCTTCTGGGACGTTTTCGGAACGTTCGTCAATGTATATTTGGACAACATTCTCATTTTCTCCAAAAGCTTGGAGGAGCACATTCGCCATACCAATTTGGTTCTCTCTCGGCTTCGTTCTAATCGCCTCTACGCGAAAATGGAGAAATGTCTGTTCCATCAATCTTCCACAGCCTTCTTAGGCTATATAATTTCTGACAAAGGCTTTACCATGGACCCTGAGAAATTGAAGTCTGTACTCGATTGGCTGTTGCCAAATTCTCTCAAGGCTGTGCAGCGCTTCCTCTGTTTTGCTAATTACTATCGGAAATGCATCCGTAACTTCTCCACTATTGCTCTACCTATCACTGCTCTGACCAAAAAAGGTGCTGATCCAACTGTTTGGTCCCCCGAAGCCATCGAAGCCTTCGACTTTCTCAAAAAAGCCTTTGTGTCTGCTCCCATCCTTCGGCATCCGCATACTTCTCTTCCTTTCACTCTAGAAGTGGACGCCTCGGATGTGGGAGCCGGCGCAGTGCTTTCTCAGAGATCTTCCCCACAGGAAAAACTCTATCCGTGTGGATTCTTTTCCAGGAAGTTCTCTTCGGCCGAGAGAAATTATGATGTCGGGAACTGCGAGCTTCTGGCCACTAAATTGGCCCTCCAAGAATGGAGACATCTCCTCGAAGGTACCAAGGAGCCAGTTGCCATCCTCACCGATCACAAAAACTTATTGTACATTGAGGGGGCTCGTCGTTTGGGATCCCGTCAAGCTCGTTGGGCCTTGTTCTTTTCTCGGTTCAATTACACAATTTCTTATATTCCTGGCACCAAGAATATCAAGGTCGACACTTTATCTCGTCAGTTCTCCACGGAGTGCGAATCTAACGAATCCTCGGAGTTGATTCTTTCCGCTAAATGTATTATTTCCGCCAACAACTTTGATATCTTGGACGAAATCAATAAAGCCCATGCTCATATTCCTAGGAGATTTAAGGTGCCAGAAGGACGGTTGTATGCTGCCCCGCGTTTTCGACACAAAATACTTCTGTGGGGACATTCGTCTAGATCTGCTGGTCATTCAGGCTACAAGAGAACGGTAGATCTTATCAAACGGACCTTTTGGTGGCCTAAAATGAACAAGGACATTTTCGATTTCACCAGAGCTTGTCCGGTCTGTGTCCAGAGCAAATCTGCCCGACACAAACCTTCTGGTCTCCTCATGCCTCTTCCTATTCCGGAATAACATTGGAAACATATCTCCATGAACTTTATTGTGGAACTTCCCAATTCTAAAGGAATGAATACGATCCTTGTGGTAGTAGGCAGGTTTTCCAAGCATACTGTACACACTTTATTCCCCTCAAGGGTCTTCCCAATTCAGCTACTTTGGCCGACATTTTTTCTAAGGAAATTTTCAGATTACACGGTGTACCTATTTCGATTATTTCAGACAGAGGTACTCAATTCATTTCTAAGTTCTGGCGAGCTTTTTCTCAAAGACTTGGCATTTCCCTTCTATTTTCCTTGGGTTATCACCAACAAACCAACGGTCAGACGGAGAGAATGAATCAGACTCTGGAACAGTATCTCAGATGCTTTGTGTCTGAATCTCAAGACAATTGGGTGGACATATTACCCTGGGCTGAGTTTGGCTATCTTCCAAGAATATCAAGCTCAAGACTCCTTCCCAGAAACTGGCCCTGAGATTCTTGGGTCCTTTCAAGGTCCTCGAAAGGATCAACCCATACCGACTTGCACTTCCTCCTACTATGAAAATCCCTGCTGTATTCCACGTGTCTCTACTGAAACCCTTGATCCAGATTGTCCATTTTCCGAATTGCCCTCGGAGACCTAATCCTGTCGAATTCGAAGTCCACTCCATGCTCGATTCTCATTGGCCCAGGGGCAGACTTCAGTTCCTCGTACACTGGAAAGGATATGGCCTGGAGGAACGCTCCTGGATACCATCTCATCACGTTCATGCTCCAGCACTCCTCAGACTGTTCCGTCGGAAGTTTCCTCATAAACCATGGGAGGATTGTCCAGAGTTCGATCCTCAAGGGGGGGATACTGTAACGATACTGTAGCGAGCACCAGAGCGTGGGGGAAGCATCACGGAAGAGGTGCTAGGCTGGGGAGTCAGAGAGGAAGGAGGAGCGGAGGAACAAGGTAGGGAAAGAGCTGGGATGACTGAAGCACACCGAGGGGCGCGAGCACCTCGATAGGAGACCAGTGATCGGGAATGCGCGCGGACATTGAGGGGACCGCGCGCATGCGCAGAACGTGTGCCGGGGCGTGCGAACCGTGCAGTGGGGGAACGGCTCAGGGAGGAGGATAGAGATTGGGGATGTAAGGGAGTGGGATGGCTAGCCGCCGGAGGACCCAGGGTGACGGGGACACACTGGGAAGCGCGAGTCCCCCGATCCGTTACAGTATCCCCCCTAGAGGATCGAACTCCGGACGATCCTCCCAAGGTTTATGAGGAAACTTCCGATGGAACTGTCTGAGGAGTGCTGGGGCATGAACGTGATGAGATGGTATCCAGGAGCGTTCCTCTGGGCCATATCCTTTCCAGTGTACGAGGAACTGAAGACTGCCCCTAGGCCAATGAGAATCGAGTATGGAGTGGACTTCAAATTCTTGTTGTCCTTGTATGACGACAGGATTAGGTCTCCGAGGACGATTCAGAAAATGGACATTCTGGATCAAGGGTTTCAGTAGAGACACGTGGAATACAGCAGGGATTTTCAAAGTAGGAGGAAGTGCAAGTCGGTATGCGACCGGGTTGATCCTTTCGAGGACCTTGAAAGGACCCAAGAATCTCGGGGCCAGTTTCTGGGAAGGAGTCTTGTGCTTGATATTCTTGGAAGATAGCCAAAGTCTGTCTCCGGGTTTGAACTCTGGGCCCACTTGACGTCGCCGATCCGCTTGCGTCTTTTGTCTTTGCACGGAACCTTGCAATGTTTTTAGGATCCTTTTCCAAGAATTTTGAAGTCTGGATATGTGAGAATCTGCTGCGGGAACACCAGAGGGGAGGGAAGAGAGGGGAAGACTGCTGGGATGGAATCCATAGTTAATGAATATAGGCGACTCTTGCGTGGATTCGTTTCTTAATGAGTAATCGCAAACTCAGCCCAGGGTAATACGTCCACCCAATTGTCTTGAGATTCAGACACGAAGTATCTGAGATACTGTTCCAGAGTCTGATTCATTCTCTCCGTCTGACCGTTGGTTTGTGGGTGATAACCCGAGGAAAATAGAAGGGAAATGCCAAGTGTTTGAGAAAAAGCTCGCCAGAACTTAGAAATGAATTGAGTACCTCTGTCTGAAACAATCGAAATAGGTACACCGTGTAATCTGAAAATTTCCTTAGAAAAAATGTCGGCCAAAGTAGCTGAATTGGGAAGACTCTTAAGGGGAATAAAGTGTGTATGCTTGGAAAACCTGCCTACTACCACAAAGATCGTATTCATTCCTTTAGAATTGGGAAGTTCCACAATAAAGTCCATGGAGATATGTTTCCAATGTTGTTCCGGAATAGGAAGAGGCATGAGGAGACCAGAAGGTTTGTGTCGGGCAGATTTGCTCTGGACACAGACCGGACAAGCTCTGGTGAAATCAAAAATGTCCTTGTTCATTTTAGGCCACCAAAAGGTCCATTTGATAAGATCTACCGTTCTCTTGTAGCCTGGATGACCAGCAGATCTAGACGAATGTCCCCACAGAAGTATTTTGTGTCGACAACGCGGTGCAGCGTACAACCGTCCTTCTGGCACCTTAAATCTCCTAGGAATATGAGCCTGGGCTTTATTGATTTCGTCCAAGATATCAAAGTTGTTGGCGGAAATTATACATTTAGCGGGAAGAATCAACTCTGAGGATTCGTTAGATTCGCACTCCGTGGAGAACTGACGAGATAAAGCGTCGACCTTGATATTCTTGGTGCCAGAAATATAAGAAATTGTGTAATTGAACCGAGAAAAAAACAAAGCCCAACGAGCTTGACGGGATCCCAAACGACAAGCCCCCTCAATGTACAATATGTTTTTGTGAGCGGTGAGGATGGCTACTGGCTCCTTTGGTAATTCTCAAACAATCCAGGGGGAGCATGTAAGGGAAGAAAAGACAAGAGAACCCACAAATAAGTGTAGATGTAAGGAAAAATGTAATAAGGCACGTGATGGTTTCTTGGCTCGTATGTCTTGTCTACTCACAGGATATCAGTGGATAAAAGGCAGTTTGCAAGAAGGGCTGCTACCCATGTGGAATATATGTAGTCAGGATCCCCCCTCAAAGGCTCAGTCAGCAATGAGATGAATTATGTAAAAGATGAGAGAAAGCTACATAGTGCGATCAGGCTGATAATAAATTCTTTATGTAAAAAAGGTATAAAAATGCACACTCACAATGTGCAAGATTAAAACAAGCATATATCACTTAATTAGTGAAATCAAAGGTTCATCGCACTGCTCACCACCTCCCCTGAGTTCTTCAAGCTTCTACCGCTCATGATCCGAGACTGGAACTTCCTTCCTTGCGCCCGTCGAAGCGTGTGACGTCACGGCTGCAGGGCTGGAGAACTACGGATCGCCTCCAAGATCAAAAAGGTCCACTCAATGCGTTTCGCCCAGTTGGAATGAACTGTATCCGGCTTCGTCAGGAGTATGTATAATGGTATACATGTATCCCTTATATACCCCCTCTCATACATCAATTAAACAATTAAACGATTTAATATGCTAATGTGATCAGCACTAATGATATTTCGATCCATAAAGATGAGCAAATGTTAGATGCTGTACTAAACATGACTATAGAAACGGCAGTTTATGACATACAGCAGAGTATGACATATAGAGAACAGAGACAGAGCAGTGATGAAATCAATAACAAAATATAGCCCACAACAAGGAGGGCTCTATGAACCGTCATTTCTAATTTGTCAATTGATTAATGCAAATCATTATTTCAAAGTATTTATGCGGTATGAAAAAAAGGGATTCAGATTCAGAAGGCAACTCAATTAAATCTTTACTTTCTATGTGTACATATTTATTTATAGAAACTTTAGAATATTTTATATCCATAGAATAGATGTTCTATAAGATGGAGTAACAACAAAAAGCTATTTATGGTCACTAATATTAAGTGTCATACTTATCTATTTTTAAAATTAATCAATATATAATTTATAATTTCAAGAAAAACGGTAAGTATTCAGAAGCATTATTACCTATCAGAGGATTCTTAGGGTTAAAGGTTCAAGACATTGGAAATGACTATAACGATATATCTAATTTTAATGTTTTAATATTTTAATATTATATCCAATGTCAATATTCTTACATGGATAATTTGCTATACAGTGTATCCATGGGTATAGCACTAAGATTATGTATACGGTATTTATTTATTTATTAATTTATATACTTATTTATAGGTTATTTCATCGAATTCAGCAGGCAAGACAGACAATAAATTACTCCATTGATCTCATTAGATTAGAGTGTAATACATATTGTAGAGCGTGTATTTTGAAAAACATATATGTGTAATAATCTACATGGAATAAAAATGTGTATATAAATGTGTGTACTATTCTATTTAATTATATGAATCAGGTGAAATGACGTTTCATTTACATAGACAAAATATATATAAGTGATGGACATTCTACCACATACAATCCTCATTAAGTATATCTAATACACCATACATTATGATCAATGAGACCAAAAAATGTATAAACAAGAACACTACAATATTATTGCATTATTAAACAGACTAATATATTAGTCAACATGGTAGATTCATCTAATGATACTGGCTCCTTGGTACCTTCGAGGAGATGTCTTCATTCTTGGAGGGCCAATTTGATGGCCAGAAACTCGCGGTTCCCGACATCATAATTTCTCTCGGCCGGAGAGAACTTCCTGGAAAAGAATCCACACGGATAGAGTTTTTCCTGTGGGGAAGATCTCTGAGTAAGCACTGCGCCGGCTCCCACATCCAAGGCGTCTACTTCTAGAGTGAAAGGAAGAGAAGTATGCGGATGCCGAAAGATGGGGGCAGACACAAAGGCTTTTTTGAGAAAGTCGAAGGTTTCGATGGCTTCGGGGGACCAAACAGTTGGATCAGCATAATCTGTTGCCAGGACCGCATGAACCGAACAGTTTTTTTGTCTCCCGGGTGCTCGGGTTCGGCACATTGCGGATCGGGTAGACAGATTGTTGGGGGGGGGGCTGAGATTGACCCGGCGGTCTTGGTACACGTTGGCACCAATGACAAAGTTAGAGAAAGATTGAGGGTCCTAAAAAATGATTACAGGGATCTAGGCCAAAAGCTTAAGGCAAGGACCTCCAAGGTAGTATTTTCTGAAATACTAACAGTGCCATGCGCTACTGCAGGGAGACAGTCAGAGACCAGGGAGGTTAATTCATGGCTAAGAAAGTGGTGCAGGAAGGAGGGGTGTGGGTTTTTAGAGCACTGGGACTCCTTTTCTGAGAGGTGCCATCTATATTCTAGGGACGGATTGCACCTCAATGAAGAGGGATCTTCTGTGCTAGGGGGGAGAATGCTAAAAAGGTTGGAGGAGATTTCAAAATCACTCCATGGCATTTCCCACTCCCAAGGGAACTTGCTTGCTTACAGTGTGATTGTGACAAATCTATTACAGAGTGCTTTTCCTGGTAATGTACAGGTTAATAAAAGCTTCAATCAGACTTAGAACTTTTGCAACTCATTTTGACAGATTTATTATAAATCATTCTTTCTGGCAATGCACAGGTTATTAAGAATCTATATTGGTGTTAAGGACCCTTGAAACGTGGTCTGCCGTGCAGTTAGCTCAAGGGCTTACAACAATTTGGCCAAAATGTTAAACAAAAAACCATTTTATTTATTAGTTATTTATACATGTATATTTAGGCACTGTACCGTGTATAAGTTTTTGTGGATGTGCACTGAGCTTTGTCTGTGTTTTATGTTATGTCTCTGGTTTTAAATATATATATTGCCATGCTCAGTAGCACACCTCTGTGAAACTTATATGCTTATATATATGTTGTGGTTATTTTGGGGGTTCAATATGAGCTTGTAGGTGTTCTGTATGTTTTATAATGCAAGAAGCCTTACAGATAAAATGGGGGAGCTTGAATTAATAGCTGCAAGGGAACAGTATGATATCATAGGCATTACTGAAACATGGTGGGATGAAACTCATGACTGGACAGTTGATTTAGAGGGTTATTCTCTTTTTTGGAAGGATCGAACATATAGAAGGGAAGGTGGAGTATGTTTATATGTTAAACCGGATCTAAAACCTATTATAAGGGATGATGTCTATGAAGGGAAAGATGAAAATGTAGAAACTTTGTGGATAGAAATTAGCAGTGGAGGTAAAAGTATAAAGAAAATGTTTGTGGGAATATGCTATAAACCACCAAATATCTGTGAGATTGAGGAAGCTAAAATACTTTTGCAAATGGAGAAGGCATCAAAACTGGGTCATGTTTGCATAATGGGGGATTTTAATTATCCAGACATAGACTGGGGCAATGAGATTAGCGTCACAACAAAAGGGAACAGGTATTTGGGGGTGCTTAAAGACAATTATATGACCCAAATTATTGAGGAACCAACCAGGAGAGGGGCAGTTATGGATTTGGTCATATCAAACAATGTAGAAGTAATAACAAATATTCAAGTCCTGGAACATTTGGGTAACAGTGATCATAACATGGTCTCATTTGAAATAAATTATCAAAAAACAGATTACTTGGGTTCAACAAAGACCTTCAACTTTGGAAAGGCAGATTTTTAATAAACTGAGGTCTAATCTAGTAGTAATACAATGGGATGATGTTTTTGCAGGGAAAAATGTAGAAGATAAATGGGCAGTCTTTAAAACATTGTTAGAGAAGCACACTTAATAGTGTATACCCTTGGGTAATAAGTATAAAAGAAATAAGTCAAAATCAACGTGGCTAAATAAACAGGTAGGGGAGGAAATGGATAAGAAGAGGAAGGCGTTTAGATTCTTTAAGTCAGAAGGGACACAGAGTCATCATATCAGAATTATATGAATGTAACAAAAATTGCAAAAGGGCAATCAAATGAGCAAAAATGGATAATGAAAAAAGGATTGCAATAGAAAGTAAGGTCAACCCTAAAAAATTCTTTAAGTACCTTAATAACAAACAAATGAGAAAAGAAAATATAGGACCCTTTCAGTGTGAGATGGGTAGGCAGATTATTGGAGATAAGGAAAAAGCTGATGTATTAAACAAATTCTTTGCCTCTGTGTTTACAAGGGAAGAATCAAGTTCAATAGTAGTTCCGCAGGAGGAAGCCACAACCTCCATATTTATGAACAATTGGTTAACTGAGGAAGAAGTTCATTTGCGACTTGAAAAAATTAAAGTTAATAAGGCACCTGACCCTGATGGCATACATCCAAGAGTTCTCAAGGAGTTAAGCTTAGTAATAGCAAAACCATTATATTTAATATTCAAGGACTCCATTTCCACAGGCTCAGTATCACAAGATTGGCGTAAAGCAGATGTAGTGCCTATATTTAAAAAGGGAGCTTACAGACCGGGAAATTACAGACCTGTAAGCCTGACTTCAATAGTAGGGAAACTACTTGAAGGTTTAATACGGGATAATATTCAGGAATACCTAATGTAAAATAAAATTATTAGTAATAGTCAGCATGGATTTATGAAGGATAGATCTTGCCAAACTAACCTTATTTGTTTCTTTGAGGAGGTAAGTAGGAATCTAGACCAGGGTAATGCCGTTGATGTGGTCTACTTAGATTGTGCAAAGGCTTTTGATACGGTTTCACACAGGTTGGTGTACAAAATAAAGTAAGTTGGACTCAGTAATAATATATGCACCTGGATTGAAAACTGGTTAAAGGACAGACAACAGAGGGTTGTCATTAATGGAACTTTTTCAGGTTGGGCTAAAGTCGTGAGTGGAGTACCTCAGGGATCGGTACTGGGACTCCTGCTTTTTAACTTGTTTATTAATGACCTTGAGGTTGGGATCGAGAGCAAAGTCTCCATCTTTGCTGATGATACTACATTGTGTAAGGTAATAGAATCAGAGCAGGATGTAATTTCTCTTCAGAAGGACTTGGAGAGACTGGAAACGTGGGCAGGTAAATGGCAGATGAGGTTTAATACAGATAAATGTAAGGTTATGCATTTGGGATACAAGAATAAAAAGGCGAATTACAAATTAAGTGGAGATATATTGGGGGAATCCTTGATGGAGAAGGATTTAGGAGTGCTTGTAGACAGCAGGCTTAGCAATAGTGCCCAATGTCATGCAGTAGCTGCAAAGGCAAACAAGATCTTATCTTGCATAAAACGGGCAATGGATGGAAGGGAAGTAAACATAATTATGCCCCTTTACAAAGCATTAGTGAGACCACACCTTGAATATGGAGTACAATTTTGGGCACCAATCCTAAGAAAATACATTATGGAACTAGAGAGAGTGCAGAGAAGAGCCACCAAATTAATAAAGGGGATGGACATTCTAACTTATGAGGAGATGCTTGCTAAATTAGATTTATATACATTAGAAAAGAGGCGTCTAAGAGGGGATATGATAACTATATACAAATATATTCAGGGACAATACAAGGAGCTTTCAAAAGAACTATTCATCCCACGGGCAGTACAAAGGACTCGGGCCATCCCTTAAGGTTGGAGGAAAGGAAATTTCACCAGCAACAAAGGAAAGGGTTCTTTAAAGTAAGGGCAGTTAAAATGTAGAATTCATTACCCATGGAGACTGTGATGGTAGATACAATAGATTTGTTCAAAAAAAGGTTGGACATCTTTTTAGATGGGAAAGGTATACAGGGATATACCAAATAAGTATACATGGGAAGGATGTTGATCCAGGGATTATTCCGATTGCCAATTCTTGGAGTCAGGAAGGAATTAATTTTTCCCCTTAATGGGGTTTTTTGTTTGCCTTCCTCTGGATCAATAAGTATAGATATACGATAAAGTATCTGTTGTCTAAATTTAGCATAGGTTGAACTTGATGGACGGAAGTCTTTTTTCAACCTCATCTACTATGTAACTATGTAACTCCGCCATTGAAGTCAATGGGAAAACCTTATTTTTCACAGTTACCCACACTCCGTCTGGTTGATCTGAGAGGGTTGGAAATTGCCATGCAGTCATGCTGGAGCAGTGACTAAATGCTACCAAAATCCCAGCCCTCTGGTACTCACAGAACCGGAGATATGGGTTTCCACTTTACACCCTTTCGGACTTAGCCGTTGTAAAGCCACGCGGCTTTCCTCCATTAGAATCAATAGGGCCAGCGCCTCCATAGGAAATACATGGGCCGGCACCGCCATAGGATTCAATGGGACCTCCGCTACCATTGAAGTCAATGGGAAACACAAACTTTTTTATAGTTAACCCTACTCCATTCGGTTGAGGGAAGAGGGCTGGAAATTGGCATGCAGTCATGCCGGCGCAATGACTACATCCTGGCTAAATTGCAGCCCTCTGGTCCCCACGGAACCGGAGTTATGGGTCTTCAGTTTACACTGCTTTCCACTTAGTGCTTGAAAGCCATGCTGTTTTCTCCGCCATTACGGTCAATGGTGCAACCCTCATAACGAGCGCGACCCTTTACCGGGGTCATTAACTCTCGGACCCGGTTGGGGTCGAGTGAGGGGGTTTGTAACAGGGGACTTTTCCCTGTTCAGAAATGTGCCTCTGATCCAGCAGTGTGGTGGTTAACTGCTTGTAGACATTTAACCGACACCACCTGGCTGATTACAGGTGTCAGAAAAGCCTGCCTCTGAGACAGGAAGAGAGACTCCTGAGCTCACACGTGGGCTGAAACAAGAAGGGACAGAGAGGTCTTGAGCAGCTGTATATTGACAGCCAGACCACAAGACAACAAGGGGGAGAACACTTCTAAAACCTGAAAGCTGAATGTGCCTTAGGACAAAATGGCTACACCAGGAGAGCAGAGAAGGATTCCCCCCTACAGCTACCAGAGAGAGAGGTAAGACTTTATTTTCTAAGACTGTTGTATATCTGCACATATCAAAATATATGTTTGGGGCTGGGAAACATGCTAATCTAAAGGGAGTTGTGGACTTCATAAGTTTAACTAGAAATACTGCCAAGTGGAACAGAAGCTTTGTTTGACCCCTTATTTGCATACGTTGATGATTTTCTTGAGTTAAAGAAGCAGGCACAATAAAAGCCTTGTTTAATTTCACCTTAAAACAAGTCTCTATTGCGTACCTCTGCACACGTCTCTTACAGGGTTCCTAGGTTCTAGGGGCAAAAATAATTTTATTCCTGGGTGCCCTAGAACCTAAGTTTCCCATGCCAATTGAACATGAACTTGACCAGTGATTGATCAAAGCCCTTTCAAGAGAAAGTTTCAGCTTTTGCGGTCTGCAGTCTGGCTGGCTGCCAGTTCGTCTCCGGAGGTCGGCTTCCAGGAATCCCCATTGAAATGCATTACTCCATTCACTTTCATTGGGGAACCGCTGCTCCTCCTCTTGGGCGCCACCTGCAGGTCTTCTGCGATATCAGGCCCAAATCGCCGGAATCTCCATAGGGTTACATGGGACTGCAATGGCGACCTATGGAGAGACTGCAAAATGTAGCCTGCAAATGTGGGAAAAGGAACAAAGGGCTATAAACACCAAATTTACATTAACCCTTTCCCTCCCACCTGGATCCCAGTGTATGTGCTGCATACACTGCAAAGGTAAAAACACCAATAATTGTACCCAAATACATTTCTATCACATAGAACACAGTTTGCCCTGAGGCAGGGGAATTAAAATACATTAATTCCCTCTAAATGTGGGAATATAATAACCAAGGGACATACCTTTTGGTTATGAAGCAGGGGAACATATGTATTATAAGTACGTCGGTTTAACCCCTCACTTCTCAGACGGTGGAAGGGAATGCCTAATGGGGGTGGCCCCTTTATTACTCGCTTGACACCCCTCCCCCGTCACAGTATCTAAAGCCCTCTCCCGCCTTAAACCTTTTTCACTGACTGCCCCACACCTCTGGAATGCTCTTCCCCTCAGTACACGACTAGCACCATCTCTATCCACCTTTAAGACCAACCTTAAGAAACACTTGCTTAAAGAAGCATATGAATAGCACTGTGGATATTCTGAACACATGATACATAAAGTCTGGTCCCCTGCAGACGCACTTACCAGAACTCCCTCTTACTGTCTCTGTACGTTCTCTCTACCTACCAATTAAACGGTAAGCTCCTCGGAGCAGGGACTCCTCTTCATTAATGTTACTTTTATGTCTGAAGCACTTATTCCCATGATCTGTTATTTATATTATCTGTTATTTATTTGATTACCACAAGTATTACTACTGTGAAGCGCTATGTACATTAATGGCGCTATATAAATAAATACATACAATACAATACACTCCCTTAGGGGGGGATACAGATTGGCAGAGCCCTGCACAATTGTTAGGGTAGACCAGCCTCTCTCAAGCAGGTAGAGGCACTGACTAACTTTGATATTGCAGCTCCTTAAGTACAAGGAAAGCAGGTACCAGGTCTCAGTCCCTGATTGGACACAAAATGGCCTAGTCCCACCGCCTCCCCTGCGACTCACTGAAGCTGCTGTGGGTGGGGAAAACCCATAAGTTACATAGTTACATAGTGGATGACGTTGAAAAAAAGACGTATGTCTATCAAGTTCAACCTATGCTAAATTTAGACAACAGATACTGTTAGGACCAGTATGTCAGGCCAGAATCTGCACTTGTGTTAAGCTTCCATTTTGTCTGATCATAACTAGTTAAGATTCTGTAGTCAGCCTTTTGCTGAAATATAATTCCTAAATGCACTCAGTTTCTGCCAAATTACATTTCCTTTCTTCTTGCTCAGGATATTGCTAAGATACTTTTTGTATTGTCAATCTCCTGCTCTTTTAGTTAGAATATAATAGACTGGTTCTCTGAAAGACGCAAAATAGTATAATTAGTTGCTAAAGATTCAAGGTCTCTTTTGATAACAGACAATGAATAAGCTATGTATTCAGACATTGCTTGTATTGGGAGAAACACGTACCAAAATCACGCCACTAATATGTCCTGCCCCTAAATCACGCCTCTAATCAAAGCTACGCCCAAGACACGCCTATGTGACGCCTAGGTTACGCCTATGTTACGCCTCTAATCAATATCTTCTTTTTCTGGTATAAAAGTCATTACCCTATGAGTAATAAATGGAGACAAAGGATTTGAAACCTGGCTTGCGTTATGTTTCATTTCTTTCGTATTCCCGGGTGTAACAGGGGAGTTATCCCTGTTCAGGCAATGTGCCTCTAATCCAGCAGTGTGGTGGTTAACTGCTGGTAGTCAATTAACAAACACCACCTGCCTGATTAGATGGCTTAGAAAAGCCTGTCTTTTGAGACAGGAAGTGAGACTCCATAGCTCACACCTGAGCTGAACTTGGAGACAAACAGTCTTGAGCCCTGCCAGAAGAAACAGCAGAGCTGCTTTCAAGACACAGGGGAAACTTCTAAACCTGAATGCTGACACACCATGAGGAAAAGGGAGCTGAACCAGGGACAGAGAAGATTTTTCCTCCAAACCACAAGGAACATATAAGACTTTCATTTATGAGACTTTCTATATCTGCTTATTTCATGCTATTTGTTTGGGGCTGGGAGACATGCTTATCTAAGGGAGTTGTGAACTGCATAGTATTTCACTAGAAATACTCCCAAGTGAATAGAAGCTTTGTTTACCCCTTGTTTGGATGGTTTCCTGATGTTAAGGAAACAGGCGCAATAAAAGGCTTATTTAATTTCATTATAATCAGTCTCTCTTGCATACCTCTGTGAGCGTCCGCCTACACCGGGCCTGTAAGTTCAACAAAGATCTGAGATAACAAGTGACAGGGCGTGGAAGCTTCCCGGGAAGTCTGCTGCAAACGGTGCAGATTGTGTATCCAGTCACAAGGCCTTCATCTTTCTTGGCAGAGGAAAGGTTCCTCTCGGTTCTGAAGCCTAGCCAAGAAAGAGGTTTTTCCTTCAGATACTTTATCCAATATCTATACTTACTTATTGATCCAGAGGAAGGCAAACAAAAAAAACCATTAAGGGGAAAAATAAATTCCTTCCTCACTCCAAGAATTGGCAATCGGATTAATCCCTGGATCAACATTCTTCCCATGTTTACTTATTTGGTATATCCCTGTATACCTTTCCTTTCTAAAAAGATGTCCAACCTTTTTTTTGAACAAATTTATTGTATCTGCCATCACAAATGCCCTTGCTGTATAGAACCATTTCCTTTGTTGCTGGTGAAATCTCCTTTCATCCAACCTAAAGGGATGCCCATGAGTCATTTGTACTGCCCTTGGGATGAATAGTTAATTTGAAAGCTCCTTTTACTGTCCCCGAATATATTTGTATAAAGTTATCATATCCCCTCTTAGATGCTGTCACGGGAGACCAGCACTTTTAACACATTTATACCCGGGATCATATGATTGAGCAAAGCAAAGAGATAAAATAAATTGTTATTTATTTCACGAATGGGCATACATATAGTTATCATATCCCCTTTTAGACGCCTTTTTTCTCTTTTTCATTTTCCAGAATGTCTTTGACCAGGGAGGCGCGAGAATCCTCCCCTACTCCTTTCCCTACTTTTCCCGGTACCAATAGTTTTATTTTCAACCCCTCAAACCCCCCACACACAAGCGCTGAAAGGAGGCGGGAGGGGGCCTGTACGTGTCCCCCCCCCCCACGACCAAAGGCATGCATACTTCTGTCCCCAAACACCAACAATCTTTATTGGCAACCCAACACTGCCCAAATCATTGACTAAGGAGGGAGGAGGGGGGGGGGAGGGAGGAGGGGGGGGAGGGAGGAGGGGGGGGGAAGGGAATGGAGGAAGGGGCCGAACCCGAAACAAAGAATCTGACCCCAGACAATATTTATTGCTGATCATTAAATGAGCGGGGGGGGGGGGGGCGCTGCCACGTGCTCGCCCCTCCCCTCCCCCCAAGGTATCAGCCTTTCCCCCAGCGTTGCGCTGTACATTTCTTGTGCCCCTCGCTGGGCCCATTGGATCACCATGTTTCCCCCGCCCCCCCCCCCTCTTGCGGGGACGACGACGACGACCGCGTGACTAAATGTTGATTGCGAACTCTCACGGGAACACCACGTGAGCCCCCCAGGGAGGAGGATGCCTCCTCCCCAGTCCCCTCGCCGCCATTTTATGCAGCGCGGCCCTTGTGGGGCCAGCGCATGCTACTGGCCGCCTACACCTAAATGCCCATGGGAACGGCTGCCCAAGCTCTCGCGGGAGCACCGCGTGAGCCCCGAGGGAGAGGATGCCTCCCCCCCTCCCCCCTCGCTGCCATTTTATGCAGCGCGGCCCTCGTGGGGCCAGCGCATGCTACTGGCCGCCTACGCCTAAATGCCCATGGGGACGGCTGCCCAAGCTCTCGCGGGAGCACCGCGTGAGCCCGGAGGGAGAGGATGCCTCGCCCCCTCCCCCCTCGCCGCCATTTTACCCATAGCGGCCCTCATGGAGCCATCGTATGCTACCGGGGGAGAGTCCCGGGGACTGAGGCAGCCCATGGCGTCGCCCGACCCATGCAATGAAAACAGAGGGGGGGCCGTCTTTCCCCCCCGCTGAGGCACCGCAAGCACCCGTGAACCCCCCCACCTGGAAGGACCGGCGGACAGCCGCCCACCAGGCACGCGAGCCGTGCCCTCCACAAACCAGGGCCCCACGCGCCGCTCGCCCCCCAGACACTGCGCCTGCTCCAAGATCCCTCCCTAGCCCCGTTGCGGCCTACTACTTCCACCTAAGGTGGAGCCGCGTGGGAAGCTGGGATCCCCCCTCGCCCTGCGCCACGGGCGCCATGCACCTCCCCCGCATGGATCGCTCTGTGCGCTACGGAGTCCCTCTCCTCCCTGCCTCCCCCCTCACCGCCGATTCCAATCGCGGCTATGCGGGAGGGGGGGGAGTGGGAATTGACCCCCGCTTTTGGGGCCTTGCCTTACCTTCCAAGCAGGAGAGGAGAGGGACGTCCGATTATGTTGCGAGCCAGGAGCAAGTGACCAAAGCTCGCTCCTGGCCGCAGGTACACCCCCCCTCCTGGTCGCCCCTCCCCCTGGCCACTCCTGTGGCCCGCCTGGATCGGGGAGGCCGCGCCTCCCGGTCACTGGCTGTGCCGCCCAAATGGGCTGGCCCGCTTTATTCTAAGGAGTGGTGCCCAAAATTGTACTCCATACTCAATGTGTGGTCTTACTAATGCTTTGTAAAGGGGCATAATTATGTTTACTTCCCTTCCATCCATTGCCCGTTTAATGCAAGATAAGTTATGAAAAGATGAACCCCTCATTGAGCCCTTTTGGTACCATTGTTTGTAGTTGGAAAATCCATCGGCTTTCTTGCTGTAGCAGACGTTGGTCCCAGTTCCCCCCTCTTGAGTCTTTTGCGATATGTTCTATACCACAGAAGTGCATCACTTTGGGATTCCCATTGTGATCCTCTATGATATGTCTCGCGATCGGAGTGTCCGTGGAATTTCGGACATTACCGATATGTTTATAAAATCCTCTGTTTGAGGGGTCTGTGTGTTTTTCCAACGTATCTGATGCCGCAATCGCAGCTCATGAGGTAGATAGTTCCACAGGTGAGGCAATTAATAAAATCTTCAGAGTTGGAACTCCCAAATTCTTTTGTTGCTAACATGAAAGGACAGGCTTTGCATCTCGCGCATGGGTATGAGCCTGCTGGTTTAGTGCCTAAAAATGTTTTTTGACGAGTTTTTGTTAGGTGGCTATGAACTAGCCTATCCTTAATGTTCTTATTGCGTCTATACCCTGTAGTGGGTACTTGTCTAAGAACTTTGCTTAGGTCTGGATCTCCGAGCAAAATATGCCAGTGTTTACTGAGGATGTTTTTTGTCAGTCTAGATTGGCTGTTGTACGTGGAGATGAATCTAATCACATCCTCTTTAGGTGTCATCTGTTTGGGTGTGAGAAGATCAGTTCTTTCAGATGTAATTGCCCTATAGTAAGCTTTCTTGATTATTTTTTTACTATAGCCTCTCATGAGGAATCTATAGGACATGTCTTTTGATTGTTGTTTGAAATCGATCGTGGAGGAGCAGTTACGTCGCAATCTTAGGAATTGTCCTACTGGGATATTATCGGTGACATGTTTGGGGTGGTGACTGTTTGCTCTTAAAAGGCTATTTGTAGAGGTAAGCTTTCTATAAATGCTCGTCTTAACAGTATTCGAGTCACCTCTAGATATGGTGATGTCTAAAAATTCAATCTTCATTCTGTCGTAAGTGACGGTTAGTTTTAGATTGAAGTTGTTATTGTTTAGACAGTCAATGAATGTGCTCAGAAGTGTTTCTGTGCCATTCCATATCAGGAAAATGTCGTCGATGTATCTGACCCATAACTCTATACATTCCGTATACATTTCCATTGTCTCTATGAAGACCACAGTTTCCTCCCACCAGCCTAGGTATAAATTGGCATAGGTGGGAGCACATGTGGTCCCCATAGCTGTACCCTGTATTTGGTGGTACAAGATGTTATTGAAAATGAAGAAGTTGTGGGTCAGTACATAATCCAATAGTTTGAGGACCAGACTGTTGTGTGGTATACAGTCAATGTTTCTTGCCCTAAGATGGTAGGCGACGGCATTCATACCATGTTGGTGAGGAATGCTGGAGTACAGCCCCTCCACATCGAGACCAACCAGAATAGAGTCTGTATTGAGTGTAATGCCATCCAATTTGCGAAGAACATCAGTGGTGTCTTTCACATAAGATGATAAAGTTTCCACAAATGGCCTCAAGATTCTGTCTAGGTATATGCTGGTATTGTCAGTAATGTTGCCTATACCTGAGACTATGGGCCTTCCCGGAGGAGGTCTCTTATCTTTATGGATCTTTGGCAGGTGGTAGAAGGTGGCAATTCTAGGTGTTCTAGTCAACATAAACTCATATTCTTTTTTGCTGACTAATTTTTCTTCCAGACCCAGATCTAGTATGTTTTTCAGTTCCTTTAGATAGGCTATTGTTGGATCAGAACGTAGGGTGGAGTAACATTGTTTGTCCGATAGAAGACGTATGGACTCTTTTATATAGTCCTCCTCGTTTAGAATCACAATGTTACCCCCCTTGTCTGATGGTTTTAGTATGATTTTCCTATCTGTTTCAAGATCCCTCAGGGCAAGTCTTTCATGGTAGGTTAGGTTCTGCTGTCCTTTATGTTTTGTCAGTCTGGTAAGGTCATTGGTTACAAGCTGGTTGAAAACCTGGACACTAGGGCATGTTTCTGGAGGAGGTGTGAATTTGGATTTGGGTTTGAGGTCTGTGAAAGGCCCTTCTCCCAGTAATCTCAAACTGTCTTCCTCTAATTCTTCCAGATTTTCTAAATTATTGACGTCTTGTGTGTTTAGAAATTCTAGGGGGGTGTTCGCTCTTTGCCACTGTTTTCGTTTCTTAAAGAATTTGTGTAACTGCAATTTGCGACAAAACAAATTCAGATCTTTAATGCAGTCAAACAAATCAATTTGGCTAGTGGGGCAAAAAGAAAGTCCTTTGGACAGGACATTAATATGGTTGTTATTCAAGACTTTGTTTGATAAATTAATTATCTGTGTCGTCTTTTCCTCCCCCGGGAATTCCTCCCCCTGGATGATTCCTGATAGGCCCATCTTTCTCTGTCTCTCAGGTCTCTTTGATACTCTTCCCTTTCCCCTCCTTGTTTTCCTCTTGTGGTGGGAATGGGGAAGAGGCCTGTATTCTCTAAAAAAGACGAGGAGGGGCCTGCTCGCTGTGGTAAAGGAAAAATATCTGTGCCACTATTGGGGATTGGACGTCCTAAAGTGCCAGTGTCCTGTTCTGTGTCACTCACTGAGGTTTCCCACTCTGTTGAGGATTCTTGTGTCTTAGGGTAATTACTTTTAGTTTGATATCTCGTTTTAAACCTGAAGATTTTACCTTCTTTGAAATCATCATAATCTCTGATGAATTTCTTTTGTTTCCTCTCTTTGAGGTCTTTTGTAAATTTATCTATGTTGGATTTCAGTTTATCTTCCAACTCTACAAAAAGTGGGAATTGACCCCCGCTTTTGGGGCCTTGCCTTACCTTCCAAGCAGGAGAGGAGAGGGACGTCCGATTATGTTGCGAGCCAGGAGCAAGTGACCAAAGCGCGCTCCTGGCCGCAGGTACACCCCCCCTCCTGGTCGCCCCTCCCCCTGGCCACTCCTGTGGCCTGCCTGGATCGGGGAGGCCGCGCCCCCCGGTCACTGGCTGTGCCGCCCAAATGGGCTGGCCCGCTTTATTCTAAGGAGTGGTGCCCAAAATTGTACTCCATACTCAATGTGTGGTCTTACTAATGCTTTGTAAGGGGCATAATTATGTTTACTTCCCTTCCATCCATTGCCCGTTTAATGCAAGATAAGATCTTGTTTGCCTTTGCAGCTACTGCATGAGTTTGGGTACTATTGCTAATATGCTGTCTACAAACACTCTTAAATCCTTCTCCATCAAATCCTTCTCCATTAAGCATGCTGTGTGAAGCAAGTTCCTCCGTGACGGCTGACGTTATCAGTGTTCGCGTCGCCTGAAGATGTGCCGGTCCACGGCATGAAACAGCTGTAAGGGCAGTCAGGCGACGTGAACACTGATAACGTCAGCCGTCACGGAGGAACTTGCTTCACACAGCATGCTTAACAGCCACTAGACGCTGGATGCAGAGACACGGAGTTAACAAGGTTGTATATACCTATATCCAATTACAGTGTGATAATGCCACTAAGCTATACTCTAACCCAGCATTAAGTAATGTATACACGGGTACTTTACCCAGTATGAAAAGGTAACTGAAGTGGTTTATAATTACAGTGTATTTTGAAGTGCAATTACTGACTCATATGAACTACCTGACCTGGGTTAAAACACATGGTGCTATTATTGTATGCATATATGTGTTGATAAGGCATTTACCCTTTGCTTTATCCATGTGAGATCAGAACCACATTTGTACTATACTCTGTCTATGGTGAATAAGCACATATAGCTAAGACATAAGTAGTGAGAATTAAATATATATAATTCCTAGTAGGGCTGTATTGACCTTTAGGGCAGCCTACCCAGCTAGCTCACAGTCCTACACGATACCATATGCAAACGTAACATCTGGTGTTAATATTGTATATGTGCTTATAAGGCATTAACCCCTTGTTTAACCCGTGTAAAATCAGAGCCGCATTTTATCCTGTTCATGGATACTAATTACATAGCTAAGACAGCAAAAATAATTCTTAGTAAGGCTGCATTGACCCTAGGGGCAGCCTACAGAGCGAGTTCACAGTCCTACACAATACACAATATACAATGATACTTACCTTCTGTAAGGAATAACTGTGTTCTGACTATTGCTGTGTTTGCAACTTAACAGTGTTACAATAGTAACCATCCACCATTGAGAAAAGTATTCCATTTCATAGATTGATACTTTGTGCGACTGATACTCTGTACAACTGAGAGTGATAAACCTAGGATTAAGGTGCTTCACTTCTGCATAAACACCTTTTTTGGAAATATATGATATTTCTATGCCTGATATCAAAAGTTTCAGATTCAACTGCAGGTTTTCTTTGTCTATATGAGATCCCTACGGCTGATGCATAAAGATTTAGATGTAACTGCAGGTTTTCTCTGTCTGTATGATATCCCTACGCCTGATGCTTAAAGATTTAGATTCAACTGCAGGTTTTCTTTGTCTATATGATATCCCTATGCCTGATGCATAAAGATTTAGATGTAACTGCAGGTTTTCTCTGTCTGTATGATATCCCTACGCCTAATGCCTAAAGATTCAGATATAACTGCAGGTTTCTCTGTATATGTTTTTTCCTTGCATTTATATCTCTGTGACTGATGTTAAAGTCTCAAAGGGTCAGCTCTCCTATCTTGTGTCTCTCTGTGTCTAATATTCCTGTTGTTCATTCTAATGCTTCTGTTTTAAAAACACATTTCCTCTTTACTGGTTTCTTGGGAAGTGTGGTTTAATTATGGCTCCCACTCAAACAGTCTTGAGCAGTAAATGTGAACACAATACCACTGATTCTTCAGAACTTCTCAAAGCAAAGAAGAAGAAGAAAAAGAAGGGAGGCATTACTGTGGAAGTTGCAGAAGAAATTAAGAATGAAAATTTAACCTCAGAGTCTGCATTTGATGAAAGAGATATGCTGCAGCTTAAGGCAACTCACAGACGTATCCCAAGAATAGTGGAAGAAAAGAAAGATGCCCCTACTCAGACGCTTCAAGCTGCACAGAAAGCGATTGATTGTCTTTATGAACGTTTAGATAAGGAGCAAGAAGCCAAGATTGCACTACAAAGCTGTCTATCTTCAGCAATTGCTAAGTGTGTTCTCCAGGAAAAAGAAAAGCACCAGTTGGAGAGTGACCTGGATGTCATGTCATGTGAGCTGGAGAAGGCATATGCTGATGCTGCTGAAAATCGGCGCCTCGCTTCTAAAAGTAACGAATTCCTGGAAAGTTCTATGAAGGAAATTGACAGGCTAAATACAGAGCTTAAAGTCTCCCAGGAGGACATTTGTTACTTCAAAAAAGAGATGGAAGTCGATCGGGAGGAGAGATGCTACTTGAAAACAGAGATACGTTCGATGAGAGACGCCTCCGAAGAGTTAAATAGTAAGTTTGAAGTTATAAACCAAATGAGTAAGAACTTCTCTGTCCAAGCCAGTGAAGGAGATAAAAGACTCCATGAATCAGAAGAGGAGAACAGACTATTGATAGAAGAAAAGTCAAGGATGCAATTAGCGCTGGAAAAAGCAGAGGGTGACTGGGAAAAAGAAAAATATCAGTTGGAGAATGACAGGTTGATCTTGTCAAGTAAGCTGGAGAAGGCCTACGCTGATTCTGCCCAGTACCAGACTTTCATGGCTCAAGTTGACGCAGCACTGGAAGCATCTCAGAAAGAGGTTCACAGGCTTACTACAGAGCTGGAAGCCTCTAAGGAGAAGAGTTGCCACTTCAACACAGAACTATGTTCATTGAGAGAAATCTTCGAAGGGTTAAATATCAGTTTTGAAACTGTAACCCAAGAGTGCAAGAATCTCTATGTCCAAGTCAGTGAAGGAGATAAGAAACTCCATAAATTAGGAGAGGAGAAGAAACAGTTGTCCCAGGAAAAGTTAGACATGCAGACAGCACTGCAGAATGCAGAGAGAATGCTGCAAGAAGAACGTGTCTCCCTGGAGCGGCGCACACAAACAGAAAATATGCTGCAGAGTCAGCTGCAAGAACTGCGTGCACATCTGCAGGACACGAAGGAGAAATGGGTGAATGCTAAAGAAAAGCAGCGAGTTCTGCAGGAAGAAAGTTTCCAGACTGCCTACAAGATAAAGATGCTGGAAGAGTATTTGAGTACCCAGTGTGTCCCCAAAGAACAGCATGAGGAGCTGAAGGTCACACTGAGCATAACCAGAGCCTCGCTGGAGGAGGAGCTTAGAGCCCAGGTAACCCTATATGAGAGGGTACACAAGGCGGTCCAGAGACTGAAACAAGAGTTGGAGGAGCAGAGACACTGCTCCATCTCTAACAGTCAGTACACCCAGGAGAAAGAGACCTGGAAAAGGCAGGCAGCTGAGACCTTTACAAAGGAATTGTCAGAGCTCCAAGACGTAATGAGGGATGCATGGAAGCAAGCTCAAAATGATCACAGTAAAGAGATGAAAGCCCTGAGTGGAAAATTGCAAAATGCACTCAACCAGGGGTCTCTCGCTGAGGAGTGGAAATTTCAGCAACGCCTAAAGATAGAAGCGCTAAAGCTAACAGCTGAACACACATCTCAGCAACTCACAGCGCTGCAGGTGCAGATCACTGAGCTCAAGACACAGCTTGCCAAAAAGGAGGAGAGAAAGAAGGTGTCAGTCTGTCAAGTGGCTGACCTGACACTGCGCTATGAGGTCAAAATGGCCGATGCATGCAAATTATTGGACCACACAGCCCGTGATAAGGTTCGGCTGCAGCTGGAGCTGGACAAGGCCCGGGAGGCGTACTGGCAGCTGCAGATCAGAAAAGAAGAAGCTGAACTGACAACTGCCTTGAATGGGAAAAGAAGTGCAGAAGGACAGCTTCAAGAGCTGAAAACTCAAATAGCTGGTCTTTCATTGGTTGATGCCACAAAACGGTAGTCGCAAGAGGAGACCATGGTGAGTCAACTCTGTGTCCCCACTGACTCATGTGGAAAAGCCGCACCCAATGTACCTGTGGAGTACCCTCTGCCCTCTGCCCACTGACAAGCCACCAGAGGTGGGTCACCTTGAGTCGCCGTTTCATCAAGGCCTCCGGGAAGGGCCTGGAGGATCGTCCAGAGAATGCTCTTGAGAGGGGGGAGTAATGTCAGGATCGCCTAGACCTCCTGCCTAGCCATAGCTTCCTTGTCCACTGGGTGTGCTGCTGCCTTCTGTTGGCTCTGGGTTCCTCTGTCTGTCTGTCTTCTTGTTGCTCCTGTCTCTGTCCTTTATAGCTTGCTTCCTGTCTGTTGTGTTTGCCTTTGCTTCTAGTTAGACTCCCATACACATCTTTGATCCTGACCTGTTTCCTGTACCTGTATTGTAGTCTGCTCACAGTAAAGGTCCTTGCTAGTAATCTGGCTTGTCCCTGGTTATTCCTGCTCCCCGGTATCAGTCCCTGCTCCCTGTTCTCAGTCCCTGTCCCGCCCCGCCTGTCCTGTTCCAGTCTCCTCGTTGCCGACCTCTGCTTGCTACCTGCCGCCTGCCTCGGACCCCTGCTTGTTTCCTGACTTCGCTACCTGCCGCCTGCCTCGGACCCCTGCTTGTTACCTGACTTCGCTTCCTGCCGCCTGCCTCGGACCCCTGCTTGTGACCCCTACTTCGCTTCCTGCTGTTCCGGCCACCGAGATCCTACCCGCCACAGGAGTCTCCCGTGACAGAATGTCACGGAGATATACAATAATAAAAGTATTTAGGACATCATGAAAAATCTCGTTCACAAACTCCTGAAAAAACGCTGGTGCATTACATAGCCCAAAAGGCATAATTAAATATTCATAGTGGCCGTCCCTGGTGTTAAAGGCCGTCTTCCATTCGGCCCCTTGTCTTATGCGTATGAGTTTGTAAGCCCCGCGGAGATCGAGTTTGGAAAAACGATCTGCAAACGATCAAAAAGTTCTGAGATGAGAGGCAATGGGTAGCGGTTCTTTAGGGTAATTTTGTTAAGGTCTCTGTAATCTATGCATGGCTGAAGGGACCCATCTTTCTTCTTAACAAAAAAGAGCCCAGCCCCAGCAGGGGAAGTAGAATTTCTGATGAAGCCTTTCTTTAAGTTCTCCTGAATATATTTAGACATGTTTAAAACCAGAGACATAACATAAAACACAAACAAAGCTCAGTGCACATCCAGTAAAACTCATACACGGTACAGTGCCTAAATATACATGTATAAATAACTAATAAATAAAATGGTCTTTTAGTTTAACATTTTGGCCAAAGTGTTGTAAGCCCTTGAGCCAACTGCACGGCAGACCACGTTTCAAGGGTCCCTACACTAATATAGATTCTTAATAACCTGTGCATTGCCAGGAAGAATGATTTATAATAAATCTGTCAAAATTAGTTGCAAAGTTCTAAGTCTGATTGAAGCTTTTATTAACCTGTACATTACCAGGAAAAGCACTCTGTAATAGATTTGTCACAATCACACGGTAAGCAGGCAAGTTCCCCTGAGAGTGGGAGATGCCATGGAGTGAGCTTTTAACCATTAAATGTGGGAGGGAGTGAGCTTCAATTAGGTAGGAGGTTGCCACCCTCCAATCAGCTAAGACTAGCTGAACAAGAATTATAAAACATACAGAACACCTACAAGCTCATGTTGAACCCCCAAAATAACCACAACATATATATAAGCATATAAGTTTCACAGAGGAGTGCTACTGAGTATTGCAACATATATATTTAAAACGTGGTCTGCCGTACAGTTGGCTCAAGGGCTTACAACACTTTGGCCAAAATGTTAAACCATTTTATTTATTAGTTATCTATATATGTATATTTAGGCACTGTACCGTGTATGAGTCTTACTGGATGTGCACTGAGCTTTGTCTGTGTGTTATGTTATGTCTCTGGTTTAATATATATATTTCCATGCTCAGTAGCACTCCTCTGTGAAACTTATATGCTTATATATATGTTGTGGTTATTTTGGGTGTTCAACATGAGCTTGTAGGTGTTCTGTATGTTTTATAATTCTTGTTCAGCTAGTCTTAGCTGATTGGAGGGTGGCAACATCCAACCTAATTGAAGCTCACTCCCTCCCACATTTAATGGTTAAAGCTCACTCCATGGCATCTCCCACTGTAAGGGGAACTTGCCTGCTTACAGTGTGATTGTGACAAATCTATTACAGAGTGCTTTTCCTGGTAATGTACAGGTAAATAAAAGCTTCAATCAGACTTAGAACTTTGCAACTAATTTTGACAGATTTATTATAAATCATTCTTCCTGGCAATGCACAGGTTATTAAGAATCTATATTAGTGTAGGGACCCTTGAAACGTGGTCTGCCATGCAGTTGGCTCAAGGGCTTACAACACTTTGGCCAAAATGTTAAACTAAAAGACCATTTTATTTATTAGTTATCTATACATGTATATTTAGGCACTGTACCGTGTATGAGTTTTTTTACTGGATGTGCACTGAGCTTTGTCTGTGTTTTATGTTATGTCTCTGGTTTTAAATATATATATATTGCCATGCTCAGTAGCACTCCTCTGTGAAACTAATATGTTTATATATGTTGTGGTTATTTTGGGGGTTTAACATGAGCTTGTAGGTGTTTTGTATGTTTTATATTCAGACATGGCCTTGGTTTCTGGAAGGGACAAAGGAAAGGATCGGGCCTTAGGGAGAGTAGCGCCAGGCAGAAGGTCAATCAGGCAATCAAAGGGGCGATGATGGGGAAGAACCTCAGAATGGACATTGTCGATGAATTCTACATATACTTCGGGTGGAGTGGGTTTAACAGGTGAGATGGTCTCTAGACCAGCGAGAATTTGCACCTGAGAGGAAGAAAGTTCCTTAAGGGACGTATCCCATAGTATGGGTTCTTTGGCACTCCAGTCTATAAGAGGATTTTTTGCTGGAGCCAAGGTACAGTAGGCCCAGGATTGCCTGCACTGACAGAGAAATTACGTCCAGAGAGATCTCCTCCTTGTGTCCATCCTTTGTGGAGAGCAAAAGGGTTGGTGTTTCCAAAGATGTGAAGGCTGGTTGGAGAGGACATCCATCAATGGCCTCGAGACCGACAGGTACAGACTTCTTTACCAAAGGAATCCCATGTTTGGAATCGAATTCCTGATCCAGAAAATTTCCCCCAGACCCGGAGTCAATGAATGCGGAAGCAGAGATTCGGAAGTCAGGACCCTCGAGAAAGATTGGAGGCATAATTTTTTTGGCAGAGTTTTCTTCACAGAGGGGAAGGAGGAAATGGTACCCAATGAGATGCCCTCATACCTTATTGGGCGCTGGCAATTCCTGGCTTTGTGGGACAGCGATGCACCAGATATCCTGTCAGTCCACAGTAGTGACAAAGGCCCTCATACCTCTGGCATTGTCTCTCCAAAGGTGAGAGTTGGTGACTATCTAACTGCATGGGTTCCGGAGTCTCCTGAGCTGGGAAAGCAGTAGGAGAAGAACTGCGGAGAGGACTAATAGACGTGATAGTCCATGGACGATGGCTTTCAACCCACTTTTCTTGGAGGCTTTGATCCACCCTGACATACAGCAATAATATCCTCAAGGGCAGGGGTCTTTCCTGAGTGGCTAGCTCATTTTTCAGAGTCTCGGAGAGTCCTTGCCAGAAGACCGCCGATAAGGCCTCATCGTTCCAACCCGTATCTGCGGCGATGGGTCGAAATTTCAGGGCATACAGTGGCGGCCGAGCTGAGTCTCATTCGGCCGCCACCGCAATGCGCGGGAAGACGCGGCTTGGGTTTTTTTTTCACGCAGCGTGCCGCGCGTCACTGATGCGCGGTTACGCGGTACAGGGTGCGTGCGTGAGTGTTAGACTCAGCTTGGCCGCGACAGGATCTTGCAACCGATCTGCGTCCCTGAGAAATATGAAACAAGGAAAAAGCAGCGGTAACCCTATGGCCAGGGGTGTCAAAAACCTGGTTGAACTCTCTTTAGAAACTTGCGAAGTCTTGGGTAAGTTCAGGTCTCAGCTCCCAGGGGAGAGAAGCCAATGCGTCGCCGGTCAGTAAAGCGATAATGTATGCCACCTTAGTACTGTCAGAAGAGAAGCGAGAAGGGGTTAGCTCGAACTGAATGTCGCATTGGTTGAGGAAACCTCTGCAGCCATGGGGATCACCCGCATATAGGTTGGGAGTGGGAAGACGCGGGTCCATAGGTAAATTGGCCTCTATGGAGGAAGCGGACAAGGTAGCGGGTCTAAGGTTTCTGGACTGGGATTGCTGAAGCGAGACCATGACTATCTTTTGAGTCAGGGACGCAACTTGGTTGTCCAAATACTGAAAGTGTTCAGAGATAGAAGACAGGGCTTGATCCACCTCAGGGGGGTCTATGTTTGTTGGGCTCAGCATACTGTAATGCTTGCGCTACCCACAAACAAGACAAGACCCCGGTACTGAGGTGGGAAGGTATGAAACCACGCACCGACAACAGCGGAGGCGTGCCTGGAAGGCTGAATGTCAGCGTAGCCGGGTCTGGGTAGGAGAGAGAGGGTTAGTCTGTATACTCGCCGGGGTCTTGGGTTATAGAGAGCAGCGTAGTCGAAGTCCGTTAAGCCGTGGTCTGGGATTGGAGAGTTGAGAGTTGTCGAGGTCTGTGTAGCCGTGATTTTGGGTTGGAGAGGTAAGCGTAGTCGAGGGTAAGCCAAGGTCGATATCCAGAAAGGTTTCACTAACAGGTCAGCTCGGTACACAAAGAGACACACTGCAAGACAAGACTGGAACAGGAGCAAGCACAACAGAACTGTGAGGCACACAAGGCTACATGAGATTATGCTGAGCGATGATATGAAGTGCGAGCAAGGTATATAAGAAGAGAGAAGCAGCCAATAGGACAGGGGGCGGAGTGGAGGCTCAACCTGTGACGACTCAGGAGATTCCTTCCTCTCTTTGTCCCTTTCTCCCATCTCCTGTCACCCTTCCTATTCCTCCTCACTCCTCTCCTTCACCTTCTACCTCTTTCCCTTTACCTCAGCGCGTTCCCTGCAGGTCCCGCATAACCACGCGTCCCCTTAGCCCTCGCCTTGATCCTCCCCGCTCCATCTCCCCTGCGGTAGCTCCGTTACCTTCTCCTGTGGTACCATCCATCCCGTTGCCTCCTCCTCGCGTGGTACCCGCGGCACGGCGTTCCACGTGCCTGGTGACGCATCCTATATGTGCACCCACAGAGGACGTGAGTGCATGCTCCTCCCCGCCCTTGTTAGCCATCGCGCGGGCACAGGCCTCGCATGCGTTCCCCTCCTCTTGGCTCCGTCCGCCTCCTGCGGTCTTCCCCTGCTCCCTGCGGGCCGTGCCAGTGTTGCAACCTGTGCGCGCGCATCCCCAGCTTACTGGGGGCGCACGCACAGACGCTTCTTATCTGCCTTCCCCTGTCTCCGCCTCCTAGGCTGTGCAGGCCATTTCCCAGACTGCTCTTGCTGTCTCCTCCTCTTCTTCCCCTGACCTATCTTCAGCTTTTCCCACTTCTCTCTCTACTCCTCCTCTCTCTGTCATTGGTGCACCTTCCTTTATAATCCCTGTCTGTCCACCTCTTCCTCGCTCTGCTTAGTTCCTGTTTCCCTGTGTGTACCTTTTCTATGCTGTGGTCCCTCTGTGCTCCTGTGAATACCTGCTCCTGTGTTACTTTGGATTTCCCTGGCTTTGACCCCTGCTCTCCCTGGACTACTCTGCTCTCTGGTAACCCCTTGAACCCTGCTACGCATACGACTTCGCTGAGCTCTGGCTTCCTAGGACCTGGCTTGCTCTCTGACGACTCTACTCTCTGGATCCCCTGAACATTGGCAAACGGACACGACTATTCTCACGGACACTCCCCAAGCGTTGCAAGTATCTGCTTACAACTCTTTCTACAGGCCCAGCAACGCTATACCACACTCCGGGCTTGCTCCCACTGCTGTGGGTGTGTGGTATCATACCGTTCCCACCTCAGTACTGGGGTCTAGCTTGGTCTGCGGGCATACAGGCATGATACAACCCCAGCGGAAGCCGTGATAGGCACAGGAGACAAGTGGCTTGGGAGCGGTACACGTCGTCACGTGAACGCGCCGCTGATGCGTGATGTACGGTGCATCCGGGGGGCGAGCCAAGCTCCAAGGCAACTCTAGAAGATGGAGGGCTGAGTAGCAGCAGGTAAGGAGGGAACACGTCGCAAAGGACATGTTCCCCGATTCCTTACACTGGGTCAGGGGGATCTGCCAGTACCCTTTACTTAGATCCATGGTTATCAGATACTTTGCCCCTGCGAGCTCATCTAGAAGCTCATCCATGCAAGGATAAGTAGTCCACACAGAAGCGGGTGGTCCCATTCTTCTTAGGTACTAGGACTACCGGGCAAGCCGAAGGGCTCTGGGACGGTACAATTACCCCTAGGGCCAGCATATCTTCTACCTCCTTCTCTATATTGCCCTTCACCTCTGCTGATACTCTGTAAGCATGCTTAAGCAGAGGTCGCAGATCACCTGTGAGCATGGGGTGATCTGTGATATGTTTTCTGCATGGCTTGACTGAGAACAGAGCCATATACTGCTCTAACATAGCCCTGGCTTCTGCTTTATGCTGCCTACTTAACTGGGGCCCTATCTCAACATGCTCCACTGTGCCCTCCTGCTTTGCCTCCCCTAAGAGGTCCGGCAGAGCACTGCTCACTGGATCCCCCATCGGTGAGCTACAGATAGCCATCACTGATGCCACACTCGGTGAATGGTACTCTTTGAGCATATTAACATGATAGATTCTAGTCCTCCCTGTCTCACCATTTAACTGTACAACATAGTTGCACTCATTCATCTTCCTGAGAACCGTGTATGGTCCAGACCAGGCATCATTTGTTCTCCCAAGTGGGCTTCAGGACATGTACTTGCTGACCTGGGATAAATGTTCTGCTATGGGCATTCTGATCATACCAAGCTTTCTGCTTGGTATGAGCATCCCTAAGGTTGTCCTGTGCCAACTCTATGAGCATCTCTTGCCGGTCTCTGAGATCTACCACATACTGAAGCACAGAAGCATCCATATTGGTAGTCTCCCCTTCCCATCCCTCACGGAATAGATCCAATGGAGCTCAAAGGGAGAAAAGCCGGTAGATTCTTGCGGTTCCTCTCGGTATGCAAACAGCAAGTGCTGCAGGTGAATCTCCCAGTCTTTCCCCTCTGCATCTATAAACGCATGAAGTATCTGCTTCAGGGTACCGTTGAAACTCTCACATAGTCTGTTCGTGTGGGGTGATAAGGGGTCATGGGCTGGTGCTTCACCCCGCACGCATCCCAGAGACACTGAACAATTCACTCATGAGTTGTGACCCTTGAATGGTTAGGATCTCGCTTGGGAAACCTACTCTTGTGAATATAACTAGCAATGCCTTTGCTACTGCCCTAGCATCGATGGTGGAAAGCACCACAACCTCAGGGTACCGGGTGGCAAAATCCACCACAGTGAGGATGTAACGCTTGCCTGTCCAGCTGGGGATCATGAGGGGTCCCACTATGTCCAAAGCTACCCGCTGGAAGGGTTTCCCAATTACCGGTAACGGGTTAAGGGGTGCCTTCACACGATCACCCGCCTTACATACTCGCTGCAGGCATCACAGGACCGGCAGAAATCTGCCACAGCCCCTGATGCGCTCGGCCAGTAGTAACGCTGAACAGCCGGACTCTCATCCAAGTGACCCCCTGATGCCCCGCTAGTGGTATGGAGTGGGCTACCTGCAACAATTGTTGCCTATACACCCTGGGTACCACTAGCTGCCTTTTACCTGTCCAGACTCTAACAAACCCGATAGATCCTTGCTCCCTATGTTATTTGCGCTTGATTATTTTTATCACTATTCCCTATACAAAAGCCTGCGGTGCCACAGAAAGTGATCTGACCCCTCGCTTGCCTTAGACTCGGACGCCCGAAGTCTCATGCCTTCTAAGCTGGGGTCTATAGTAATACATGTGACAATCATATAAATAACTAATAATACAAATAACAGGCCATGGGAATAAGTGCTTCAGACATAAAGTAACATTTCGGAAGAGGAGTCCCTGCTCCGAGGAGCTTACAATCTAATTGGTAGGTAGGAAGAAAGTACTGTACAGAGACAGTAGGAGGGAATTCTGTTAAGTGCGTTTGGAGGGGGCCAAGCTTTTTGTATCATGTGTCTAGTATTATCCATAGTGCTACTCATATGCTTTTTTAAGCAAATGTGTCTTAAGGTGGGTCTTAAAGGTGGATAGAGAGGGTGCTAGTCGGGTATTGAGGGGAAGGGCATTCCAGAGGTGTGGGGCAGTCAGTGAGAAAGGTTTAAGGTGGGAGAGGGCTTTAGATACAAAGGGGGTAGAGAGAAGACATCCTTGAGCAAAACGCAAGAGTCGATATGGTGCATAGCGAGAAATTAGGGCTGAGATGTAAGGAGGGGCAGAAGAGTGTAAAGCTTAAAAACTGAGTGTGAGATGTGGGATTTGATAGCAAGCCAGGAGAGTGATTTGAGCAGGGGAGACACTGATTGATGCCATATGCTGATTATATCCGAAGCTAAGTAACCAATAAATTGTATTTACTAATAACAACTGGTATTGGTAGTATTCATGTGTGCACTCACGGCTGAAATCGAGAACACGAATCAATCTCTTTAATAAGTATTTTTCTTGTCAGAGTACCCCCCTCTCGCTTTTATCTAAGCTGTACATGTTAAGGCTCTGTAGTCTTTTTATTAATAAGTACTGTAGATCATGCACCATATTGGTAGCTTTCTTTCACAATCTTTAATTTATTTACGTCCTTCTGGAGATATGGTCTCCACAACTGAACAGCATTTAAATGGATGAGACTGCTTACACCATAAAATTCAGAACAGAATAAGTGAACAGGATATGTACCATTGTATATGTTGTTTCACAGCTATATATTATCACTGAGAGATATACTGGCAATGTATTATCAAGATTACTATACTATATGTATCTAGATTGTCTTTTGTGGAACATACCTACAACATACCTGATACTCTAACAGCCTCCCATTGATACATGTGATACACATATGCCACAGACATACTGCTGACCTGAGCAGCAATTGATATATTTGGATGATAATATGGAGCAGTCCTAATTTATTCCTTATATATTTACTTACATTTGTTAGCTGCTCTGTAAGCCACTCCATTATGGGGATTTTTAACGTTGCATATATATTTTTAATCTTTATTTGAAATTAATAAAACTTTATTATTTTGGTCATTCCGGTTCTTTTTGGTCAATAGACCGACTTACAGTAATGTACTGTTAGGCCATTATTGTCCATCCACTAATACCCAGCAAGGAGTGCTAACAAAAGGGGGAACCTTTCTGATCCTTCTTAGATCAACTCTGAAAAAAACTCCACAACTGAACGCAGTATTCTAGGTGAGGTCTCACTAATGAGCTATAAAGAGGCATCACCGGCCTTCTCTTTGTACTGCTAATACTTCTCCCTATACAGCCTAACATCCTGCTGACTTTCCTCATTACTTTGTTACATTACTCACCTACTTTTAAGACTGCTGAAATAATGACTCAGATGTCCCTTTCCTCTATAGTAGTTGACATAGTCCCAATAATCTTGTGTAACGGTATTTCTGGCCCGGCCTGACCCACCCAATCTCACATTGGCCCCTGTGGTCTAACCGGTCCCCATTACAGTGTGGTAGTGTCTGGTGGTGCACCTGTTGGCAACAGGACTCCTGAGTCTCCCGCATGATGGTGTGTGGGGAGGACCCATCCAGACAGGCAGCTGAGGTAGTGTGCTGAGTCCTACCTAGTTCCAGTGCAGCGCCTCCACCTCATCAGGGTCCCTGCGTCCGCATGGGGATGGTCCTGTTGAGGAACTCCTCCGTGGTGCTCCTCTCTGTACATTCACTCCACACATGTACACGAGAGGGTTTGTGATTAAGAGCATCTTTATTGCTTGAGGTGGGCTAGCTGCCCTCCACAATGGGGTGTACTTAGCCCTCCATCTTCCAGCTGCTTCCCTCCGAAAGGTACGCCTTCCCTTAATAGGTGGGTTCCCTATCCCCGCAGGGATCTCGGCCCTATGCCAGGTCCCTGGTCACAGTTCTCTCAGGCAGCTTGTCTCTGTCTGCTTGTGCTGCCAGACTCACAGCTCTGCATTCAGACTACTGCAACAATGTTGCAGACCTCCATCTGCCTCTTACTGAACACAGCAGCACAGCAACAGGAACACCTAACTTTGGATCAGTGCTGTGCCTTATGTATACTCTGGAGGCTGACACACCTCTGACATCACTAACCATGGAGTCAGAGCATGTGACCACTCCCATCCATACACAGGGCACCTCACCAGGGTGTGAGGGTAAACCTCCATAATTACTGCTGGCATGCCCACAACTTACCAGGCCTTATTGTCAGCAGGAGAGATGACTGCAGCCATTTTACATGACCGCTACATTCTCCCCCTGGTGAATCCAACCGTCCCCGGCTGGGACCTAAATTTGAACACCTTTCTGCAGGAAGCACTGTAAAATGAATGACATACATAATTAGTCACAACATTACAGTACATATCTTCATCATAAACATAACAGATACATCCTAACATAGATGTATAACAACCAGGGTTACTCCCTTATGGAGTATCCATTAGTGGTACTACCATACCCTTTTACGGTGGCTTGCGCACAGCATGGTCCACTGGGCTTAAAGCAGCAATGCTGTAACCCTCTGTGCGACACTTCTCATGTAACCCGCCAGGATCCCAATCTTCTTCCCCTGATCCTTCCTCCTCATCAGTACCATATCCCCTATCCTCACCAGTGGAACCCATTTTAAACTCAATTTCTCCCTCCATGAGGGGTTCAGGGACATACGGGTACTCCAACCCGTGGGACGCCTTGTATTTGGCAATAATGGCCCTCTCGGCCCGGCTACATCGGATTAGCTCAGCATTCCCTGCCCGTCCGGGCAACACCCATGATAGGGGCTCATCAGGGTCTACTGGATCGGACAGAATGTCAGGATCCATGGGCTCTATTTCCCTGCGCTCAATTTTGAACCACCATTCCTGTAGCTCTCTCTCCCTTTGCGCAGGTGTAAACTGTCCTACTGCCCACCATCGGGTCTCCTTACGTTCCTCAGACCCCCACTCTAGTGAGTCCCCCTCCTCTGTATTCCCCCAAGAAGATATCCCAGAGGTCCTTGATGAAAGAGGCCTAGACCACCTCTCTTGTTTGGAGCTATCCTGAGACTTAACTACGGCCACACTAGGTACCCATCGGGACTCGGATATTTTTCCCAACTGCCCTCCACCCCTCGACCCACCATCAGAGGCATAGCTGTTCAGTCTCTCCCCAGTCCGTTCCTCACCGGTTCCCTGGGACCCTCCCGACATTCCCAAACTGGACGTGGACCCACGGGAAAAGGTGACAGGGACAGGGGCTTTACCTAGGGCATGGGGTTGGGCATAGGGACAGGAAATGGGCATCCGCGGGGTTCCGACCCGCTCTCTGCCTTCGGATAGTCCCGTATCATTGTGCGGACGTGCCGCTGGTTGGGCCTCACCCGTCTCAGCTCTCCTCGCAGCCTGCCAGCTCTGTGTTGACACAGGTGATCGGGAAGCACTGCCCGATCGCCGAGGCGTTGTGGTTCTCTCTCTGGTCGTTCCGCTACCTCTGCCGGAAGTGACTTCATCACCGGAACCGGATACTCCGCTATCTTGCGATGGATCCCCATGCGGGATCTCTTCCTCCACAACGACATCCGCCACCGGAAGTGATGGTTCTGCTCTCCGCTCCGCTCGGGCCTGGGCTAGGCCTTCCTCCGCCGTTGCCACCACCGGCGCCTGGGGAGGGTAAGGATGTATCTCACCGCTCCGTCGGCTCGGGATGGAATCTTCTCCTCCTTCCGCGCTGTAAGTCACCACGGCCGTGGGACTCCGCCTCTCGGGTTGGTTCTGCACCGGCGACACGAGACTCCGCTCCGCCGCGACACAGGTAAGTGCCGATTCTTTTCCAGCACCGCTGTAGTGGTCCGCCGGTAGGCGCATCACCACCGTCGTTAGGATCGCTTGTTCCTCTTTCGAGGAGCCGAACTCCGACTCAGGGAGTGGCACTCCCGCAGGGGACCGACGGTGAGGTTCCGGGTTCTCACCGCGGTTGTAGACCCCTCTCTCTTCAGGCTCCGTTCTGATCATTAGGAGCGATCCCCATTCTCCGGGATCAACTGGTTCGGTGCAGGCCGCACGCGGGGCTTCAGCCGTCAGCATGGCTGTGTCCGCCCCCGCCTTTACTACCAGGGAGCCTCCTGGCAATAAATAGGGATATACCCCAATGTCCACCTCGCTCTTTGTTGTGCTGGTTACGGGAGACACTTTGCACAATGGTCTCTCCTGTTCACCAGCTCGCAACTGTGGGACAGGAAGCTCACACCCAGCTCCTCCCTCAGACAACTCGGGTCTTGGCTGGCAGAGATAGAGACCCCTCCCCCTGGTGAATATTTGGGGAGGGTCCCACAACGGGATAGGATGTTCTTTAATTGAGGCTGCACCTCTTTCAGTCCTAGAGGGCGCGGCCTCAGCTTTCGCGCCCTTATCCCCAACAGGGTGGGGTCCTTCTTTTGCCGCCAATTCCAGCCGTTTTCTTTCAGCTGCCTTGCGTGCAAAATACCCTTCCTTCTTGCATGCAGTACCAGCGGCAGGAACTACTTTTGGTAACAGTACCGCCGGCTCACCAGCTCCTTGCTCCGCTGGATTCATGCCCACGGGGCATAGTTGGAAACCACTCCCCCTGGTTGAGATTAGGGGGAGGTCCCATAGATTTATCGGGTGACCCAGCACTGGGGCTGAGTTAGTCACTGTCCATGAAGGCGCTGCTGCAGCTTTCGCGCCATACCCCCCATCAGGGCGGGGTTTTCCTGTTGGCGCCACTCCTGGCCAACTCTCTGCAAGTCCCGAATTTGCAGAATTTTCTGCAACTGGCCCACGCGGTTTCCCGGGGAAGCGGGAACCGCCATTTTGGAATTCATTTCCATCAGCCCCAATCACAATGTCCTCAATACTGTCCTCCAGGGTAGTACCCGGCGGTCCTAAGATGGACCAAAACGGGGCAGCCACCGCCTTCGCTCCACTCCAGAGCAGATCAGTTAGCGACAACTCAGCGACAGTTTGCTCTTCAGTGGGGCGCACGCCACGGGTGCCTTCCCCATCAGCCTCCGATCGCCATTTTGGACTCTCCGCACCACGCGGATCCTCCATTCCTTGGGTTGTCACGCTCTTGTACAAATTATCGTACATGGGGCTCCGCTCTGCGGGGCAGCCACCACACCAGTACAATAAAGATTTGCTCAGATGCACCACCACATGTGTACCTGATCTAGGCTGGACTCATGTTGCACTACCTCAGGCTAGGCTCACTCTCTCAGTGTCTGCTGTAACTCCTTCCTCCCAGTCTGTGCTCCCTATGGTAAGTGTCTGGAATGGGCTAGAGTACTCTGGCTCTGCCATGCAGTACTTGGGGCGTCTACCTCTCTTGGTCAGCCTAGCACAGACCCTCTCCAGGATTCCTGACCACGTTAACAGGCAATCCCTTCTGGCGTCCTACCAACTAGCACTACCTCAAAGTGACTCGGTCAGCTATAGCCCGGCTCCAAACCCCTCACTCCTTTCAGGCCCCTAGGTCGTCCCTGCGAACTGACAATACCCTGTCAGCCCCTGACCACCCCTAGGTCCGTCCCTACGCAGCACAGAGTGGCAGCAGACGCTCTCCCTGTTTCCCAGTGTGCCTAGCTAGAGCCTGTCCTGATGACAGATCTGATCTCAGCAGCTCGCCTCCAAATGTAACGGTATTTCTGGCCCGGCCTGACCCACCCAATCTCACATTGGCCCCTGTGGTCTAACCGGTCCCCATTACAGTGTGGTAGTGTCTGGTGGTGCACCTGTTGGCAACAGGACTCCTGAGTCTCCCGCATGATGGTGTGTGGGGAGGACCCGTCCAGACAGGCAGCTGAGGTAGTGTGCTGAGTCCTACCTAGTTCCAGTGCAGCGCCTCCACCTCATCAGGGTCCCTGCGTCCGCATGGGGATGGTCCTGTTGAGGAACTCCTCCGTGGTGCTCCTCTCTGTACATTCACTCCACACATGTACACGAGAGGGTTTGTGATTAAGAGCATCTTTATTGCTTGAGGTGGGCTAGCTGCCCTCCACAATGGGGTGTACTTAGCCCTCCATCTTCCAGCTGCTTCCCTCCGAAAGGTACGCCTTCCCTTAATAGGTGGGTTCCCTATCCCCGCAGGGATCTCGGCCCTGTGCCAGGTCCCTGGTCACAGTTCTCTCAGGCAGCTTGTCTCTGTCTGCTTGTGCTGCCAGACTCACAGCTCTTCATTCAGACTACTGCAACAATGTTGCAGACCTCCATCTGCCTCTTACTGAACACAGCAGCACAGCAACAGGAACTCCTAACTTTGGATCAGTGCTGTGCCTTATGTATACTCTGGAGGCTGACACACCTCTGACATCACTAACCATGGAGTCAGAGCATGTGACCACTCCCATCCATACACAGGGCACCTCACCAGGGTGTGAGGGCAAACCTCCATAATTACTGCTGGCATGCCCACAACTTACCAGGCCTTATTGACAGCAGGAGAGATGACTGCAGCCATTTTACATGACCGCTACACTTGTATTGTGCCTTTGGATTTTTGTGACCTTAGTACATTATTTTGCAATTTTTGGCATTAAATTGTAGTTGCCGCATTCTTGCCGATTCCTTCAATCTACCTAAATCATTAGTCATTTTGTTTACCCTCCTGGAGTGTCAATCGTTTTGCAGATCTTTGTTTCAGCTGCAAAAAGGCATACTTTCCCCTCCAAACCATTTGTAATGTGATTAATAAAGATACTAAAGAGCACCAATTCAAGTACAGATCCCTGAGGTACTCCACTGGTTACCTTCCCCTCCTCTAAATGTACGCCTTTTACCACAACTCTATGTCGCCTAGCCTTCAACGAATGTCATATCCATTCTACTGCCTAACAGTCCAATCCCAAGCATTGCAATCCGTCTTCTATATGGGACAGTCTCAAAGGCCTTATAAGTGACATCTACTTCTCCAACCTGATCTTTTACCTTGGTCACCCAGTCAGAAAAATCAATTAGATTTGTTTGAAAATCTCCCTATAGTAAACCCATGCTGTCTAGGATGTTACAGGTTATTCGACTTTAGATAGTCAACAATTATATCTTTCAGCATTGTTTTTACAATAATTTTCCCACTACTGATGTCAGGCTCGCAGTTAGTAGTTACCCACCTCTGCCCTACTTCCACTTGAGTAGCTGCCTTCTAGATTTTGTCTTTATTTCTTTTGCATTTTTAAATAGAAAACAGTGAATACTGTAAGTTGCTGAATAGACAGTTTTTTTTATCCTGCTTACCGTGTTGCTCTGAATTTAAGATTTGGATTAATAAGCTGAGCTACTCTATTTCCTAAAAGAGACTGAGAAGATGGCAGATCTTCTTTCAAATATGATTACATTTGTTGTTATAAAAGACCTCCCAAGAACAAGGCAAAAAAAACCACTAAACATTTTATTATCACTATTACATAGTTTTATTGCAAAGTCTTTTTATAATCGTATTGATTGCCCTTCTTTTTTTATTCAATAAAGAAATACATCAAAATGACATCCTAATAAATCAAAAGATGTCCTCAATTTCTAATTTGCATAGGTTTTAAATATTCTGTAAGTAATACATAATTATGTGGTACTGGTAATATTGAAATAGAAATCTCTTAAATGATTACTTTAGAGATATTTGAAAGATTATTCCCCGTATTGTTGACACCCAACAGTGCATAGTCCATGAGGTGCTTAGTGCAATCATTGTCATCTGATTTTATACAATTATTTATGTGTGTACATTTGCTAACAAATGTTTAGATATCATCAACTATTAAAGCAATATATTTTGCTATAATTTAGTTGACTATTTTCTGGCTCGATGGTGATTTCATTTTGAAAAATGTTCCGCATAATTGTTTTCTCTGTTATTACATCTTTCTCATTAATAAGCAAAAATATATAAATTATATGTTCCGTATCTTGTTTTCTACTCAGGGGCCTAGTGGTAGCCCCGGGGGCATGCACATGTCTGGCTATGCCACTGTAATCCTTTCCAGAATGCACTCTTCATTTCCTTTCTTTCCAAATGATACAGGTCTTCCTCTGTTTATCACATACACTTGTTCCTTGGCACCAGAACTCATTTTTGGGTAGTTAATTTGTTAAAATGTCTAACTTTTCCTTCTTTTGCTCTGTAGTGTTTTCACTATTTAATTGACTTTCTTCAAGGAACTTCTCATTTTCTGAAGATATTATGCTTTCTATTTCCTGATACTCATCTTCCCCTTTTTCAAAAATATTTTTATTTTTTCCTGTTCTGTTTTTATCGGTTAGCTTTAAACTTTCATTTTTTAAAGTTGCCAACTTATTTTCATTTCCTTCTTGCTCAACATCTTCTAGCTTTGATTTTGTGTCTTTGGCCTTGTATGACTTGCGTATGGACTGCAGGGTCGGGTTTAAACTTAGAGCCTTTTGATATTTTGGCCTATGGATAGTTTTTCTCTGTTGCTCAAGTTTACCATCAATTTCTGTAATGTTTTCGTGGTATGATATTTTCTCTATTACTGTCTCTTCCTTTTGAGCATCCTGCTCACTTAATGCAAACTTATCTCCTGCCTCTAGAGCCTTAATCCTTTCTGACTTCAGTGTATTTTCTTTTTCTGGTTTCGACTTTGTCTCCTTTTTTGGGTTATCCATTATATTCTCCTGATAGTCCAATTCTTCCTTTGATTCTGTAATATCCACGTTCCTAATGTTCTTAATCTTCTCATTTTCTGACTCCAGGGTCTGCACTTCCTGTACATCAAACATCTTGTTTTCTTTAGCATTAGCTGTAAGTGATGTTAATGTCTCAGTAATTGTTGTCAATGTGTCCTTGGTAGGGACATATTCTGTGTTACCTGTAAATGGTATATAATAAGTTATTATTACAACAAAATAAAAAGTTTTCTGACTTTCTACAGATGACCTAAAACATTTTTTCTAAAGTTACACAAATATGTATATTTTAGAAAATTGGATATTAATTTGGAGCGTGTGTAGTGTGTGAAGCATGATTCACTGTGTACAATTGGTGACTCCTTTCTGTGTTTTATTCTAGTTTTATTATATTTTTTATGATAAGTTTCCCACATATGTACTTCTTATTGAAGGCAGGGTCTTATTAAACTCAAATTCTACAATCTTTACTATTAATTTTCACCAGCAAACATGGAAACTTTACTCTTGCACTAATCTCAGTCATTAATAGGCACATTTAAGAGCAGAGGTGTGAGTACTTTATCTTAAGGCACTTGAAATAAAATATTAGTCAAATCTAAATATGTTTAATTAATGACCACAATCTACTGTTTAAGTTTATTTGTCAATACAGGTGCACATATCATATCTAATAGTGATTTAAAGACTCTCCATTTATCCTCCCCATTTATTATACATATTTATCCCAGATTATTTCTTGCAAATTTTAGCTACTTAAAGTTTGACATTATTATCCTGCCAAAGTTTACTTCAAAATAATGCTTTCCAGTAAAATATTTCAAATGAGAGACAATTGAATATTTGTTTGTACTGTAATATTTTATTTGCTAAAACTAGGTCCTACGTAAATCCCTTTCTGGTTTGCTCCTCATGTATACTATTGGGTTCATATAATGTTGTTTTAAAGCATTTAGAAACCTGTTTTCGAAGGGGTAATTGGTATGCCCTATAATTAACACAAAGCCTAATTTGGCTGAATTTTCATTATGCACACGCATTTGGTAATTTTGTAGTGAATAGAGCAACTTTCTTTGTTGACCATCTTATACCCTGGAGTAAAAGGCAGTTTAACTCCTATCTTAACAAGCTCTGTGTTAGCTGCAAATTGCTCATTTTAAGTGCATAATCGGAGAACCATCACATTTGCATACAAGGGGAGTAGAAAATAAAAATCTAGTCTAAAAATGATGAGGGAACCTTTTAGTCATGCGTGGATAGCTCCAACAAAATGTCAAGCCTTTACTTGACTGAACCAAAGTGACTTAGAATGGCGCTAAACAACAGTGCTGGTGAACTATGTGAATAAATAAAATATAAAATATAAAGTGAATTGTAGGGTGCAACAAAAACGGATTCTCAACCTTCACAGGGAATATGTACAGATTCCCCTCAAGATAATGTAGGTCCAGGTATTGGAAGGGAGTGATGGTTTCAGGAATACCCCAGAATAAAAAAAAATAAAAAAATGATGGTGCCGTAAAATAGCATACAGTTTATAGAAAATCTTGGCTCTATTGAGTGCCAACTTACAACAGGTAAGTGGTTAAATCAGCATTGGCAGAACAGCAAGTATGTACTGTAATAGACCACAGTAGCAGGGACCCAAGCCTTTACTGGAGTCATATAGCATTTACTGTTGTTATTAGTGTTTACATAATTTCCAAACTTTCACAAATCTTTTACAAATGCCTTCATTTATAATAGGTTTTAACTCTGGTTTTAGATAAAAACATTAAAATTCACCTCTTCTCTTTAAATCTCTGGTAATATAACTACCATTTTTGTACCTGGCAATACAGGTATCAGTGGGTTGAAAATTATTTATTTATTTATAAAATATTTTACCAGGAAGTAATACATTGAGAGTTACCTCTCGTTTTCAAGTATGTCCTGGGCACAGAGTAAAACAAATAATACATGGTTACAAATATAGTTACATAAATGAACAGGGTATACATTATATACAAGACATTGCGTGCATAGTTAAAGAAGATATATATTATGGGCGTATGAAACAGTTACAGACCAGATTAAAGTGTGAGACAGCCTTAGATTTGAAAGAACTTAAACTGGTGGTGGATGTGAGAGTCTCTGGTAGGTTGTTCCAGTTTTGGGGTGCATGGTAGGAGAAGGAGGAACGTCCGGATACTTTGTTGAGCCTTGGGACCATGAACTGTCTTTTGGAGTCTGATCTCAGATGATAAGTGCTGCAAGTGGTAGGGGTGAGGAGCTTGTTCAGATAGCTGGGTAGCTTGCCCATGAAGAATTTAAAGGTAAGACAGGAAAGGTGAACTTTGCGCCTAGACTCTAGTGATGACCAATCTAGTTCTTTGAGCATATCGCAGTGATGTGTGTTGTAGTTGCATTTGAGAACAAAATGACAAATTGAATTGTAGAGGGTGTCAAGTTTGCCAAGGTGGGTTTGAGGTGCTGAGCCATATACTATGTATCCATAGTCAATAATTGGCATTAGCATCTGCTGTGCGATATACTTTCTGACCAGGAGACTTAGGGAGGATTTGTTCCTGTAAAGTACCCCTAGTTTGGCATAGGTCTTGGTTGTCAGGGTATCAATGTGCATCCCGAATGTTAAGTGGGAGTCAAACCATAAGCCCAGGTATTTAAAAATAGTGACAGATGTTAGGGTGGTGTTAGCGTTGGTTCTAATCAGGAGCTCAGTCACTGGAAGCTTTAAAAATTTAGTCTTGGTCCCAAACACCATTGCTACAGTCTTGTCAGTGTTTAAAAACAGTTTGTTTTGGGAAATCCAGTTTACGAGTCTCAAAAAGTCAGACTGAAGTATGTGTTGAAGGTCAGAGAGGCTATGGCTGTGTGCATATAGGATTGTGTCGTCTGCATACATGTGTATTGAGGCTTCCTTACAAGCTGTGGGAAGATCATTAATGAAGACTGAGAAGAGTAGGGCCCCCAGAACAGAGCCTTGCGGGACACCACAGGTTATATCCAGGGGGTTGGAGTTAGAGCCTGAGATGGACACATGTTGGGATCTTCCTGATAGGTAGGACTGAAACCAGTTTAAAGCATGCTTCCCTATTCCAGAGCTCTGGAGTTTGTTAAGCAGGATAGCATGATCAACTGTGTCAAAAGCCTTTGCAAAATCTAGGAATACTGCACCAGTGAGTTGTCCCTGTTCCATTCCACACTGGATTTCATTGCAAACTTTTAGCAGGGTAGTTACGGTGGAGTGTTTGGGACGAAACCCAGATTGGAATTGGCTATGGAAATTTGTCTTGGTATAGAAATCGCTTAATTGGGAGTGGACACATTTTTCCATGACTTTGGATAGAATTGGGAGAAGTGAGATTGGCCTGTAGTTTGAGACAGTGTTTTTGTCCCCACTTTTGAAGATTGGGACAACTCTGGCAGTTTTCCATGTCTTAGGGATATGGCCTGCAGACAGGATAGAGTTGACTATGGACGCAATTGGTTTGGCAATGGCTGGGGACCAAGTTGTAGGAACCTAGATTGTAGTAAGTCAGGTCCACATTGGCTGCTTAGTTTTAGTTTGAGGAGTGCTTGTATAATCTCCTCTTCAGATACTAGGCCAAATTGAAAATTGTGGGCAGTGTTGGGAGGGGGTGGGACTATAGGGGTACTCCCAGGATGAGATTCAGGTTTGTGGTTTGGGCTGCGTTTTGCTAATAAGTTAGTGGCACACCCCACAAAGTAATCATTGAATGCATTTGCAATGTCAGTGGGGTTTGTCAGAGTAATATCCCCCTTAGTGATATTACTTGGTTGTTGATGGTTAGGAGGCTGGAATATATTGTTGATAACCTTCCAGAAGTTAGCTGGGTTTGTTGTATTTTGGTGGAGATTGTCAGAGTAATATTGTGCTTTTGCATGCCTTGTTTGCCTTGTGCACATGTTCCACATGTACACTGGCGACACACTTTATTCGAGCTCGGCTAGTCCCACGAATACGGGTATACCCGGGTGTATTGAGGTTTGTGACTGTTTTCTGCCCGAGTGCATTGAGTTATTTTCCGGCAGGGATTGAAGCATTTTATTCCCGTTGGCTGCAATACTGCACAGTACATATATATATACTGCATTACAATTCATAAATTTATGCCATCTGGTAGACACGCGAAGCATTGCAGCCTATTAAATCCTAATCATTATCATTTAACAGATCAGCCGCCCATCAGCCAGGCATGAACCCAGGCTGGGAAGGCAAATGCAACGGGGCTTGTCAGAGGTGAGGAGCGGCGCATTCCAGGTATCTGCCAGGTACATACCGGGTATTTGCTCGAATAAAGTGTGTCGGTGCAGTATCTGTAGTGATTGAGATCCTTGGTAGTGCCAGTTACTTTGTAGCTTTTCCACAAGGCATCCCTGAACTGGTAGAGTGCTATAAGGTCAGGTGTAACCCATGGAAGGTGGGCCCCCCGTACCCTTATTTTGCGTAGTGGAGCATGGGTATCACAGAGTTTTAAGAACTCAGATTGGAAATAGTCGAGCACAGAATCAGGGTCGGGAATTAAATCGATTCTGTGCCATGGGCAGTTGGTAAGGTCATGCAGAAACTGTTGTGGGTTAAAGTTTTTTAATGTTCTAGGGCTTGATTGGGGCGGTTTAATTTTCCTTACACAGTACACTATTGCATGGTCACTGAAAATATCAGGAAGGATGCCAGAGGATTGGATTCTGGTGGGGTTTGAGGAGAGAATCCAGTCTAGCAAGGAATGGTTATGTGATTTCAGGTTTGTCCGTGTGGGTTGGGAAATGAGTTGCGATAGGTTAAGTTACTTGAGTTGTATCTGGATTTTGTGGTTTTTAGGGTCAAGCCAATTGAAGTTGAAATCCCCAAGAACTAGCAGCTCACTCTTCTCATTCAGAGAGGAAATGGAGCCAAGAAATTGGGTGATATCAGTCAGGGATTGTAGAGGGGCTTTAGGGGGGCGGTAGATGCCAGCAAGCAAGATGGGCTTAGAAAAGGGGAGGCAGATTTTGCCAACTAGAATTTCAAAGGAGGGTGGGCTTGATGGGCAATTTGACAGTGTAAATTGTAAGGTGTCTGCAATATAAAATAACACCCCTCCTCCTCTCTTGAGGTGGTTTGATGCACAATGTCCAAGCACCAACCTTTAATGAAGTGAGAAAAGCCTCAGCCCCCAACCTCTGGGAACTCCCCAAGTTCCAGAGGTATAAATAGTTTCTCCACCGAGCAAGAAAACATGCCCAGTGGACTTGATATGGCTCCCCATGTTCAACTTTGCTCTGTCAGTAAATAGAAAGCTGTAACATCATCTAAAGATAACTTTCTATTGGTCACAGAGTGGCCATATTATGTATGTATGTCTGTATAGTTTTACCTATGTAATATCAACTGCATTGCATAAATCAGAGGTGCGCAAAGTGGGGGGCGCGCCCCCCCTGACTCGTTGCGGGGGGGCGTGGGGTTTACAGAGACCCCCGCACACTTGCCGAATACATTTAAATTAATGCCGGGGGAGCTGCAGGGCCTCTGTAAACTTCTACTTACCTTGTTTCAGACGCTCTTGGTCACGCGTCGCCATGGCAACGCAGCGTCAAATGCCGCAGCAGGGTCATGTGATGTCGCGTTGCTGTGGCAACGTGACGTCATGACGCCAGGACGTCTGAAGCAAGGTAAGCAGGGGGGGCGCGAGGAGAGGGGGACAGATGGCAGGGGGGTGCAAGGAAAAAAGATTGCGCTTCCCTGGCATAAATTAAACTATTTAGCAACATGTTACATAATTACAATACAGGGAACATAAAGTAGCAACGATAGTAATATTGGTAGTTTTTAGATATCACACACCTGGAGGACGAGGAAAAGTGGACAAGCGAGGTTCAGGTACTATTAAAAAATACTGTATATACTAAAAAATGGAGACAGCTGCTTTACTTTTCTTTCAATTGCAAGTACTGTACATAAATGGCTGATGGTGACCAAAGTATAAATCTGCACACATTTTCTTCAAAGTAAAAGGCATCCAATTTACATGTATGAGTAAGATTTATTTGTGCTTGATGGATACTGTGGTCATGACAGCTATATATCTTAATGGAAGATATGCTCTTTTGCATGCACCGATACTGTAGGTGCTCTACTTAATGCATCTATATATGTATGCATTAAGACAGAGGAGATAAAAGACAATGCACAAAGTGAATTGACAGAAATGAGAAAAAATGATAGACAACAGATGGGGGAATCCCTATACTTGCGGATACTCAGGCTCTGGGATGAGGGAGGGGATAGCATTATCCTATCACCTAAAGAGGCTCTGGCTATGGGGGCAATGACAGGGGATCTCAGGGTCAGGCAAATAATGCGACGGGCTAGGGGCTACATTGTCAATTTCAGCCTCCTGGACTTAGTGCAGGACTGTCTCCCAGGCATATCCAAACCAGAGTGACCTGGAACCCACAGAACCGTGGCGTACCATAGGGGAAGGTATAATCAGACTCCGGGGTATGGGATGTGCAGGAGGACTGAAGGGCTCTGAGTGGGAGGACCCGATCAGGCTCTGTTAACCGCTGGCATGAGAGCCCGGTTCTTAAAAGCAGCCCCGTTCACTATGAAAGCTCCCATGTTATGCCTTTTAGGAGGGCTGATGGGAGATGCTAAGGTACAAGATGCCACTTCACTGATGAGACAATGGGGAGACATAGAAGACCCCTCTAACACCCAGCTCACTAGGCATGTCCGGGCCACGACAGATCAGGCTGAGGAAAAAGGGGGGGGGGGTGTGGGACATGACTTACGCTGCACCCAGATCAGAGTTACATGTAGGTAAATGTGGATAGATCTATTGAAGGCAGGCAGGGCCGCTGACAGATATCCCTAGGCCCAGGACTACCGTTCTGACCAGCCCCCCCCCCATAGGCAGTGTTGCGGGCCCCATTTCACATTTCACGAGCCCCCTCTATTTCCCTCCCTTTGTATTTTTTTGTCTCTCCTCCGTCTCGCCTCTCACTCTCTCTCTCTCAATTACCTCACTCTCACTAAATCACCCCTCCACACATATATTTCTCTCCCCTGCATCTCACTCTTACTCCCTCTTTTCCTCACTCACCCCTCTCCTCTCACCCCCCATCAATTACCCCACTCTAACTCAATCCACATCCTCACTCATTCTCTCCCCCTCACACGATTCCCCCTACAAAATACATACCAAAACCCCCAACCCCAATGCTAAAAACTTTCCAGCCTAAAACCGTACAAAAAAAACCCTTGTCCCCCACCCCCAAATGTATACAAACCCCCCAAATACATACAAAAAAAACCACCTCCCCAATACATATAAAAAAACAATACATATATAGTAACCTCTCATACATATATGTAACCCTGCTTTCCTCCCTCCCCCAGACTCTACGGTGGTGTCTAGGGTGCATGAGGGCATATTACATATGGTTTGGTGTGTACCTGTGAGGAACAGGAGGGCCTGAGCTTCCCGTGATGTTGTGGGGGAGCCAGGACCGGGCTTCTGGGGTGGTATCTCTTATGATCTCTTAGTGGTGCAGCGCCTCCATCTTCTATACTCCCAGGAATATGGGACAGGACCGGTATAGAAGAACCCCTTGGGTCCCAGGGTAATACTTTCCAAGTCACACACAGTCTTTACGGATGAAGAATAGTCTCTTTATTTGACAATATAATGAAACACACCTCTATTATGGACGCCTGTCTATGTGGCAGGCTCCATATAGTGGTGGTGTACAGACGATGATGTGTATAGGTGGGTGGGGAAAATATAAATAAATGGAAAACTTACACGGCCTTGTGTAAGTTCTATCCCAACAAGGTGTCTTTAGAGTTGTTTTCTTGTTTGCGACGTCTTTTCCTCTGCGTTCGTTGCTGTCCTCCTTCTTGCTTCCTCCAACTTTCGGGGTGTTAATCCTCGTGAAAATGGAAAGGTGGTACAGTTAACACGTATATATAGCAGTTGTGATGTGCAGGGGGGGTAATTGGGCAATATAGCAATAAACCACTGCAGTGTAATGGTTTAAACAAGCACTCACACGGGCCGGTGTGAGTGGTTCGTATAAAGGTATCTTTATGTTCCTGATCACAGGGGTGGTTCAGATTGTCAGATGTCCGTAAACAACTGGCAATGATGATATTAATGCAGCCTTTAGGTCAAGGTACATGGGGGTTAAAAAACAATATAGCTTAATACTCACACGGGCCAGTGTGAGTACACACTTATAATGGTTCCTTTCCTCTTCTGGTCTCTCCCTTTGATTCTTCCTGCAAAACTAAATTGAAGGATAGATGCCAACTAGAAGTCTAAAGGATAAGGCTTTATTGAAGGGGTTACAAATGAATAAAAAAGAAACCAAAGGTCTCTAGGGCGAATTAAAAACTGGGGGTGGGTAGGGCATTAGTGATAGGGAATCTCTCCCTCCGCGTCCGGATGGAGAGCTAAAACTAGGCCTCTCGTCCCAAAGTCTAAAAAGTCCCAATCTGGTTTAGTAGAGCAACGCGTTTCGTCCTTAGCAGGACTTCCTCAGGCTCAAATGGTGGTGACCGGCTGTCTGGCTGTGCTTTTATGCAGTTGAAGACCAATCTTCTTCCCGGTGTGGTTAATGATCCTTTGTTCATGCGACGGAGCGCCGCCATCTTGGAAACTGCGCGCGCATCGCCCACGCGTTGGTGTGTGCAGCTTGTTGGAAATGGTTAATAAAGTTTTCAAAGTTTTGAAGAGGGTTCATAGGCTGTTGCGTGCGCATCCTTATGTTTATATGCGCATCCTGGTGTTTACAACACACGGGTCTGCCCCCGTGTGTGGCTATGATAATGTCCTTAGTGTATTTTGATATAGTAATCCACCGTAATGTCCCAATAAAATATTATAACTCCCAACTAAAATCGAATGTATGTCTGACACTTGTCCTACAAAAAGGTTATTAAAAAGATAATAAAAATGAAGTTGAGACCGTAACTGAAGATAAAAATAAAAATAAAAGGTCTTATATGATTTCCTTGTGGTATATTATATGTTATTGCAAGTATCTCCCCAATTTCTAATGATAGCATGTTGGATGCATGTTTGTATTTTCCGCTGTAATCTGGGATTTTAGCAACTTAATGGTTGTATGTGTGCTGCATTTTTATACAATATCTTGCAATTTATTAATTTTTTACTTTTTGTTTGTTGGTGGTGTTAGCCTCTTCAATATTGCGGATTTGTCCACATTTAGCCCAATCAAGGGATATAGTAACTTGGTATATGTGTTAGGGACTTATAGTTAAACAGACTACTTGTCTGGAATCACATCCTAATGGATACCCAATATGTGTAAACGTGAGGGAAAAATAATGAAATTTTGAATTATTTTTCCCTCACGTTTACACATATTGGGTATCCATTAGGATGTGATTCCAGACAAGTAGTCTGTTTAACTATAAGTCCCTAACACATATACCAAGTTACTATATCCCTTGATTGGGCTAAATGTGGACAAATCCGCAATATTGAAGAGGCTAACACCACCAACAAACAAAAAGTAAAAAATTAATAAATTGCAAGATATTGTATAAAAATGCAGCACACATACAACCATTAAGTTGCTAAAATCCCAGATTACAGCGGAAAATACAAACATGCATCCAACATGCTATCATTAGAAATTGGGGAGATACTTGCAATAACATATAATATACCACAAGGAAATCATATAAGACCTTTTATTTTTATTTTTATCTTCAGTTACGGTCTCAACTTCATTTTTATTATCTTTTTAATAACCTTTTTGTAGGACAAGTGTCAGACATACATTCGATTTTAGTTGGGAGTTATAATATTTTATTGGGACATTACGGTGGATTACTATGTCAAAATACACTAAGGACATTATCATAGCCACACACGGGGGCAGACCCGTGTGTTGTAAACACCAGGATGCGCATATAAACATAAGGATGCGCACGCAACAGCCTATGAACCCTCTTCAAAACTTTGAAAACTTTATTAACCATTTCCAACAAGCTGCACACACCAACGCGTGGGCGATGCGCGCGCAGTTTCCAAGATGGCGGTGCTCCGTCGCATGAACAAAGGATCATTAACCACACCGGGAAGAAGATTGGTCTTCAACTGCATAAAAGCACAGCCAGACAGCCGGTCACCACCATTTGAGCCTGAGGAAGTCCTGCTAAGGACGAAACGCGTTGCTCTACTAAACCAGATTGGGACTTTTTAGACTTTGGGACGAGAGGCCTAGTTTTAGCTCTCCATCCGGACGCGGAGGGAGAGATTCCCTATCACTAATGCCCTACCCACCCCCAGTTTTTAATTCGCCCTAGAGACCTTTGGTTTCTTTTTTATTCATTTGTAACCCCTTCAATAAAGCCTTATCCTTTAGACTTCTAGTTGGCATCTATCCTTCAATTTAGTTTTGCAGGAAGAATCAAAGGGAGAGACCAGAAGAGGAAAGGAACCATTATAAGTGTGTACTCACACTGGCCCGTGTGAGTATTAAGCTATATTGTTTTTTAACCCCCATGTACCTTGACCTAAAGGCTGCATTAATATCATCATTGGCAGTTGTTTACGGACATCTGATAATCTGAACCACCCCTGTGATCAGGAACATAAAGATACCTTTATACGAACCACTCACACCGGCCCGTGTGAGTGCTTGTTTAAACCATTGCACTGCAGTGGTTTATTGCTATATTGCCCAATTACCCCCCCTGCACATCACAACTGCTATATATACGTAATGAAAAGTTCAGTCCGCGCTCTGGCTCTTTAAACTTGGAGTGTTGGTCCCTCTCAGTTCTCTTGCTGCTTCTGTGTTTATGAGGTGTCTCCCCCACCTCCAAATGTGGTCTCCACCGGAACCCCGATGGTGATACCAATATCAGCAAAACAAGAAAAAACACAAAAGCGCACCAAGATGAGAGATAGATATTGTATTAGCAACAAATAATAAAATTAGTAACTTACATATAAAATTTCTTTAATAATCCCCGATTCTGGTGTCTATCACAGGAGTAGGGCATCACATAGGAAGTATGAAGGGTAATCTCAGTTCTGAGAGATCAGACCCGCGCGCTGGGGCTGTCTCTGTTCACTCTCCTGTCCTCCACGTGTGGTAGCGTGGTGCGGAGTGCAGCGCGCATGTGCAGGAACCGGGGCCTTCAATAGGTGTCCTTAGGATGCCTGTCCGTTTTTGATAGCATAGAAACGATCGGAAATAAGCAGGAACGGTACACTTGAGTGTGTACTGGTGGTGGGTAGTAAAACCGCCAGCCACAACAGTCGCGACGCGTTTTGTTTAACAAAGTAAACTTCTTCAGGCTAACAAAAACGGACAGGCATCCTAAGGACACCTATTGAAGGCCCCGGTTCCTGCACATGCGCGCTACACTCCGCACCACGCTACCACACGTGGAGGACAGGAGAGTGAACAGAGACAGCCCCAGCGCGCGGGTCTGATCTCTCAGAACTGAGATTACCCTTCATACTTCCTATGTGATGCCCTACTCCTGTGATAGACACCAGAATCGGGGATTATTAAAGAAATTTTATATGTAAGTTACTCATTTTATTATTTGTTGCTAATACAATATCTATCTCTCATCTTGGTGCGCTTTTGTGTTTTTTCTTGTTTTGCTATATATACGTGTTAACTGTACCACCTTTCCATTTTCACGAGGATTAACACCCCGAAAGTTGGAGGAAGCAAGAAGGAGGACAGCAACGAACGCAGAGGAAAAGACGTCGCAAACAAGAAAACAACTCTAAAGACACCTTGTTGGGATAGAACTTACACAAGGCCGTGTAAGTTTTCCATTTATTTATATTTTCCCCACCCACCTATACACATCATCGTCTGTACACCACCACTATATGGAGCCTGCCACATAGACAGGCGTCCATAATAGAGGTGTGTTTCATTATATTGATTATTAGTGTATCGGGTATACCACTAACTGTGCTCCCCCATCTTCTTTTTGTATCACCTTGTTCATAAGGATCCTGGATAGATCCTGCTGGGGTTTGAGTCACAGGAGAACAACTCGAAAGATATTGCATCCAGGCTGTATTACCATTCTTTTTATTGACGTTTCTATACACGCTTCACAGAGATAGCGCCCGGGTATCTTTCCAAATCTTTATTTGACAAGCAACAATAGTCCAACGATAAGGGCGTCTAACAGCCGCAACACAATAGCAGGACGGATTATACACCGCTCGCCTTCGCCCAGATAATTCCTCCTCTCCTTCCCTCCAATGTCACTCTCTGGCAGGATGTTCTGAGCTACGGCTTCAATGCCCCGCGGCCCACCCCAGAGGTTAGTCTCGAGGTGGGTCTTAGATTCTCCCCATCACCCCTGGCAGTGGGGTGAGGGCATTGGTCCACCAAGTCTATACTTCTATCAGCTCTACTAACAGACGCTGACTCTTTCCGCTCTCTGCTTTCACCTGCACGCTGTGCAGGGGAAACTGTTTGTCCCTCCAAATCCTCGGACCGATCCGCAGGATTCCTTAACTCATGGCCTGTTAGCGGCCCTGCATACTCCCGGCATAACTAACCGGCAACTCTAGACTCTGAACTACTCTCGAACGAAGCAGCAGAAGAACTTCCACTAGCACTCTCTACTCACCGGAGTTGGCTGCTAAATATAGAGCTAGCCCCGCCCCTCGTGATGTCAACAGGACCTCCCCTCGTGCTCACGCCTGCAGCAGAGTCCAGGCCTGCGTCTATCATTCAGGATGGGGCTATTAAGGGGGGAAAACCCAGGATGATTACTGGTGCCTGACCTTAACAGGACTTATCACAGCAGAAGGAAGATAGGTATAGCCTGTGCTGTTTACAGGGGGCTACATATATAAAAAAAACAAATGCATATTAAAATAAAGACCCCCAATGCTTATAAAAAGGCCCCCAATGCTTATAAATAAAAGGCCCTAATGCTTATAAAAAGGGCCCCAAAGCTTATAAAAAAAGGCCCCAAAACATATAAGAAGTCCCCAATACATATAAAAAAGCCCCAATGCATAAAAAAGACCCTAATACATATTTAAAAAAAACCAATACATATAAAAATAAATACATATACGTCAAAATCCCCCAATACATATAAAAAGCCCCTAATACATATAAAAGGCCCCCAATACATATAGAAAGCCCCCAATACATATAAAATAAGCCCCAATGCATATATAAAGACCCCCACACATATTTTTAAAAAAAACACATCTAAAAAAAATAGACTGGGCCCGGGACACTTGTCCTGGCTGTCCCCCCCCTGTCAGCGGCCCTTAAAGGCAGGGCATAAGAAGAAAGTATAGATCGCAGACCCACATCTGACTTATTGTGGAAGAGGTTAAAATGTGACCAGCAGTTAACCCAACAACCAAATCTGCCCAAGGTTTATAAGACTGACAGTGAGATTAGCTCCACTGGGTACACCACCTCAGCTGCTCCAGAATTATTAACTCCTGAACTCCCAGAACAAACTGAAAGTTATCTTTGGGAGGAGGTGATGGTGAGGGAGGCTGACAAACAGGGACCCACAGCCTGGGGAGTGTTTACATTTGAGTTCCTAAACAAAGCATTTGATATGAGACCCATAAAAGCTACTGAAAGGGAGAACGCCAAATGGACCCCGATACAAATACCTCCTCCTAACCACCAGGTATACCTAAAGCAGTATAGGCTACCGGGAGAGAAGAGCAAGATATGGGAGACTGTCCAGGCATTGCTAGAGTGAGAGGTAATTTGACCCGCAGCCAGTCTGTTCAACACTCCTATCTGGTCTATTTAAAAAAATAGACGGGTTGTGGAGGATGGCTGTGGACTGCAGAGCCCTAAACACGGGAGTGTCCCTGTTGGCTGCTGCCATCCCCGACATGGTTACTTTGGTGAAAGATTTGGCTGGGGAGGTGGGAGCCTGCCAAGCTGTGATTAACTTAGCAAACACTTCCTCCTTCCGTATTCACACTAGTGCCAATACACAGGACCAATTCACCTTTACCTGTGAAGGCTGTAATGACCCATATGATTGGCAGAGACTGGACTATAAACAGCAATAAGATACAGGGTCCCGGACCAGTTTTGGGGTATGGTAGGGTCTGGGCCCACTCAACAGATCCCCTTCAAAGCATTGGAATCCATCACTGCGAAACCCACCCCAAAGACCTCCAAAGAAGCGCAACGTTTTGTGGGCGCCTTGGGATTTTGGAGGCATTATCATCTGGGACTGATCTTGCAGCCCATCTACAATGTGACCGCAAGAAGTCGCAATTCGTCTGGGGGGCAGAACAGAGTGCCTTCCAAGCAGCTAAGGAGGCAATAACACACCATCAAGACTTGGGCCCTCCAGAGCCAGGATTTTTTTTTTAGAAGTTGAATGTTACCTGCACCTACAATGTGATGTCCTTGGGCTTATATCAAGAAACCAGTAAAGGTAACCAGAAGCAGCAAATGCCAGTGGGATTCTGATCAAAACCACTCACAGGGGGCCAACAACGGTATACCCCACTGGAAAGACGTTGTTTGTGGCCTGCACAGCCCTTCAAGTGGAGAACGAATCACCGGGGGAGACGAAGTCACATAGAGAACTGACATGCCCATAGAGACGTGGGTACGAGACCAGGGCCTGATAGCCCACAGCATGTCGTACAACAGGCTACTATGCTGAAGTGGAAATGGTACCTACATGAGAGAGGAGGAATCCAAGCCGGGGAGCGGAGAAAGCTATATCAACAAATAGCCGGCCTGTTAATTTATGAAAGTCTGAAAGACACAGGGGATAGTGGTAACTATACTCGACCCCTCCCCAGTGTCAGAAGCCACACTATTCGTAAAGCTGCAAGAAGATGAGAGAAACAGTTCCTGCTTCAACGATGGATCCACTGTAGTAACATACCAAAGACGCACTGGATAGCCGCGGACAGAAGGATCAGACCTTTGCACAGAAATTAAGAAATGGCCTATTGAGAAAAAGGCTACTGGGAACCTAAGACATGGGGATGCACCAGGAGCTACCCTTAAGACTCTGCAACAGGTGGTACTAACCTATGGGATCCCCGAGGAGACTCAATCAGATCAGAGTACATACGTCACTGGATCCATGGTCCAGGTGTGGGCAAAGGACAGTGGAGTACAATGGACAATGCATATTCCTTATCACCCACAAGCAACGGGTCTAATTGAATGCAGCAATGGGTTGCTGAAGGGACAGGTGAGAGCACTCACAGCATCACACACCCTCAGGGGGTGGGTGACAGGGGAGCTGATGTTAGAGACTGACAAGCATCAATGGCAAATATAACTGACTGGGACAAAGATCGACCGATACATTGAGGTTCATTCAATATATGCGTCCCAGTGCCCATTGCCATACAGGTGGACTCAGGGGACCCTGAGTTGCAGAAGGGAGCTAAGGTTTGGGTTCTGAACACATCTGAAAAAAACAAGAGAAGCAAAGGGTGGAGGGTAGTGCAGCAGAACAGGAAAGTACCAATTTAGTGCTCATATATGGGGAAAATAAGCCTGTGTATTAACCCTCGTACAGTTTAATACCTATTGCTTAATTCTTCCTTCTTTTGTTACAGATGGTGGTTCCAGGCAATGTGGTCGACCAGCACTTTTGTGACAACATGCCAGCAGCCAGAACCAAACAGATTGCTTGATCTTTGGAGCCATTTCGAAATGGATACCTGTTCTTAGCTGTTCCATGGACTTACCAAGACTGCGACATTGTGGACTAATGTTACTGTGATCAATGCCACTAGACACTTAGCATTGGGCAATATACCCAGCAAAGGGGCTTTATGCTTTAATGATACAGAAATTTTGGGAAGAAGATAATGCGGGGTGATTTGTTTGTGTCTTTGGGATAGATGGTATATAGAAGCCTGCCAATCCTTATTATGATAGTGTTAGACGTTTTATTACGCATGCCAAGTTCAAAATTGCTTACTAACCGACTGCAACCAGACCAGGCCTGTATATGGATAGGCTGAATGAACCCTCAGAGATAACAGGTGGACTGTAACACAAATTAAGTCTGTTTCTGTCTCTAATGGTTCATGCTTGCAAATATTTAGTCAAAGTTTTTGTTTTAGTTGAGCCTAGGCCCCAGAAACAAGAGGTGGAATGTAATGAAAATTTAGTTTCTTGTGTTTCTGATGGCCTCGGTGCATTATGGGTTAACTTTTGTCTCTTACAGACATGCTTAAATGCAGTTAGTTTTGCTGTGAACATGATACATAGTGGAAAGTTACCTTTATTATGAGAATCTCTCCAGAGAGGGTCTCCCCTCTTGCTTCCCTAACTGGGATGTTGTCTGAATGCCTGGATGTTTTTTCCTATACATTTTTACAGCACAGAAATGTGCCACTCTCAACTGTGGCAAAGCTGATAATATACTCAGGGCTGCGCACATTATAAATTGATCATAGAATAGCAACGATTGACCAGGCAGTTCATCTTAACCGATGATGGGAGTCCACTGGTTGTTTATGGCATCCTGAGCGGTATCCTGAGTGCCATAGAATGCTGAAATATGTCCGAAGCTAAGTATCCAATAAATTATATTTACTCATAACAACGGTTGTTGGTGTTATTCATGTGTGCACTCGTGGCTGAGATCGACAATCCGAATCAATCTCTTGAACAAGTCATTTTTTTGTCAGAACAGGAGCTAAGCACTAGGGTGTTAACTTACACTTCCCTTGTACTGAGCGGCCAAAAAGATTGAGAAATGTCAGTCAGTTTGAAAAAGGATTACTCTTCAATCAACAGTAGATTATGGGCTTCAATCAACTTTAAGGATGTGTCATCAAGGGACATTGATAGCTTCTGATTAAAGATGGCCATTGGACCATGAATTACAAAGTTGTTTAGGTCACTTTTTTTGAGGTGTTGCAGGATTTAAATTAGTTTTAATGTTTAAATCATAAAAGAGTGACATCAGAGACCTGCAAGTGACGTCACTGCGCACGGCTACAGTAGTGTTAAAAACATTTCAAACAATGACATTCATATTAACCCATATTGTTCTAAAAAATGTTTTCTATCTGCAGCAAGAGAAATATGAATCGATTCTCCATATCTTCATAAGAATATACTTACAGAATACTGATGATCTTCATTGACAAGATAAACAGAAACATCTTAGCCTACGAGAAGCATATGGAGAAAAAGCTTCTCCTAAAAAACCTTTTGACAATAAACATGACCAGAAACTACAACGTTATCACCTTAATCCAATGACTCTTACAGGAACTAACCATTTAATAAAAAGAGAACTCTGTCACTAGAGATGGGCAAACCTTTCGAGAGAGGGAGAGAGACTTCTTTGCAAGATTCCCAAGTGCTATCTATATATACCAACCCAAACACCCCTTTATACAATAGGGGGGAGACACTTGTACACCAAAAAGAACACACCTGAGATACCTGGAATATATGCTGATTTTCATAAACAAAGAGAACATATGCTAATTTAACTGAGCATATATTTCATGTATTTCAGTTGTGCTCCATTTAGTGCACAGATGTGTCTCCAAATTGGTGGTATATATAGCACTGGGGACTCTGTCAAAGAAGAGTATCTCGCTCAAATCCCTTTAACAAAATGGAACTTTAATGGATTCGCGAAGAAATAGAAAAGTTTGTTCGAATATATTTGGGCCGACCTTTGACACTTTTGTCCATCTCTCAAATGACAAACACTCAAATGACAAAATAAGTATAACAAGATCCACCAGTTAAACATAGATATAATATGAGTTGTACTCCCGAAAGTAAAGAAAAAGTTATGAAAACAATTATAATACATATATGATTTACCTGTGTAACCCTTTATATAAATGAGTTGCCACTCAAGATACTGTCTAATAAAAAAAATCCTATTTATTAATAAATTCTAAAAACAACATGTGATATAAAGACCATATGTCAAGGGCTGAAGTATCAGCTCTTGGGTCTTGTTGTGTGCCTTGTTGTATTTCCCTTTATCTCTGTTCCCATTTTACGGTCACGTTGGGGAATGTAAACTTGGGATGGCAGGTGCAGGACATGGACTTTGGGAGCAGGAGATTAAGGGTGGATATTGGGGAGTGTTGCAGGGTACATGCAACCACACGTGGGGTTTCTGGATAAGGCTATTAATTGAGCCTTAAAAATACAGTACACAAAAACAAAACAGCTTATTTTCAGCATACATAACAAAAGCTTCTTTTCAGCATACAAAAACCCAGACAGTTCATCAAACATGCATTTGGAAAAAAGACCTTATTGCAGTAATCTACTTCAGCGTTTCAGTCCTATCTCTTGACCAGCCAGCCCTCATGTGTGTGCAGCCTGGGGGTTTTAAAACACCTTAATTATGCAGCTGGGACCACTCTAATTGTCATGAGCTTCCCAGCTGAAAGTTAACCTCGTCACTGCTGCACTGCATACCTACACATACGTCTGCCAGGCACAGAGCTGGTGACGTTCATTCACCCTGTCACATTCCTCCCCTGTTAGTGTGTGGCTGGGACAAAGCACGGCTGAAGCCCAACCATCCACCCCTTCTCTAGAAAAGAAATCAGCATTGGCATTTTCTTTTCCAGGCCTGTGCTGAATCTCAAACGAGAAGGGTTAGAGGGCTATATACCACCTGGTCAACCTAGCATTGGAGTCTTTCATAGTATTTAACCATTTTAATGGAGCATGGTCTGTTACCAATGTAAAATGGACTCCCGCCAGTTAGTGCCTCAAGGCCTCGATTGCCCACTTTACTGCGAGACACTCCTTCTCAATTACTGAGTACTTTTTTTCCCCTTGGGAACAATTTCCTACTCAGATAAAGGATCGGATGTTCCACTCCCTCAAACTGTTGCGAGAGCACTGCCCATAGCCCTATCTCTGAGGCATCGGTTTGTACAACAAAAGGCTTATCAAAGTCTAGGCTTCTAAGGATGGGACCCTCTGATAGACACCTTTTTACCTCCTCAAAGGCTCTCTGGCACTCCCTTAACCATACCACTTGTGTAGGGGCACACTTTTTTGTGAGGTCTGTTAGTGGGGCTGCAGCTTCCGAGTAGTTGGGGATGAACCTCCGATAGTACCCTGCTAAATCCAACACGGAGCGTACCTGCGTTTTTGTTCGGGGGGTCGGAACTTCTCTCAGGGCAGCTACCTTATCGGCTAGTGGCCTTACTTTTCCACCACCCACAACATACCCCAGGTACTTGGTTTCTGCCTTACCTAAGGCACATTTCATAGGATTGGCTGTGAGCCTTGCCTCTCTTAGCGACTTGAGGACCGCTTTCAGCCTATTTAGATGGGCCCGCCAATGTTTACTATAAATGACAATGTCATCTAGGTAGGCCGCAGCATAAGCCCTATGAGGTCTCAGTACTTTATCCATGAGCCTCTGAAATGTGGCTGGGGCTCCTGCAGTCCAAATGGCATTGTCACAAACTGGTATATACAGTACCCATCTGAGTGGCAAATGCTGTTTTGCACTTGGACTTTTCCTTTAAAGGTATTTGCCAGTATCCTTTTGTTAAGTCCAGCGTGGATATATATTCCGCGTTACCAAGGGCTTCAATTAACTTGTCCACCCTTGGCATCGGATATGCGTCAAACTTGGAAACCACATTGACCTTTCGGAGGTCCACACAAAATCTTACCTTCCCATCATGTTTAGGGACCTTAATTAGTGGACTACACCACTCACTGCATGATTCCTCAATCACGCCTAAATGTAAAATTTCTTGTACCTCCTTGTGGCAGGACGGCCTGTAGCCGAGGTCAGGGAACAGTCCACACGTGTAGTTTCAGGAAAATGAAAACGTTCAGTGGCTTTATTTCTCCATAACATAAGATAACATGTGAATACACTGTCCCTTCAAACCAAAACAAAACCTGCTCCACATTGGGAGATCTGACTAACACACTAGGCCTATCTAGCAGGCTGGCTGGCTAGACTATAACCAAACCATAAGTGTACTTTAAGCAGTCAGGAAAACAAAAGAACAATCCTTACTTTTGTTGAAGTAGTGACTTTGGTGAAATCCCTCTGGCTAACAGCTCACATAGCAGTGTGCTCTGGTCTAAGGCAGGCAGCTACTGCCAGTAACAAGATCCTTTTCTACCTTGCTGGCTATCCGGTGTCAGCTTACCTCCTGATTGAACCTTCTGAGTTAACCTTCTGAGTGCTGGATGCAGCACTCAGACATATGTTTCCCAGGCATAACTGATAGGGGTTGACTTCACCCTGTCACATACCTCCCCTGTTTGTGTGTGGCTAGGGTCCCACACGGCTGAAGCCCGACCCTCCACTCCTTCCCTTGACAAAAAATCAGCATTTCCATGGTCCTTTCCAGGTCTATGCTGTATATCAAAAGAGAAGGGTTGGAGGGCCATATACCACATGGTCAACCTTGAGTTTGTGTCCTTCATGGTGTTTAACCATTTCAAGGGCGCATGGTCAGTGACCAGGGTGAAGTGTACTCCGGTGACATAATGTCTCAAGGCCTAAATTGCCCATTTTACAGCGAGGCACTCCTTCTCAATGACAGAATACCTCACTTCCCTTGGGAAGAGCTTCCAGCTGATGAACAGTATGGGGTGTTCAACACCATCAAATTGCTGGGACAGCACTGCTTCCAGTCCTACCTCTGAGGCATCCGTCTGGATGATGAAGGACTCTTTAAAATCTGGGCTCCGAAGAGCGGGGCCCTCTGACAGGCACTTTTTTTAGCATGTCAAAGGCGTCTTGGCACTCCCAAGACCATTTAACTTGGGTCGGGGCACTCTTTTTTGTCAGATCTGTTAGGGGTGCAGATATTTCTGAAAAATTGGGGATAAACCGCCTGTAATACCCTGCTAACCCCAAAAGGGAGCGTACCTGTGTCTTTGTCTGTGGGGTGGGGACTTCCTTTTTGGTGGCCACCTTGCTAGCTAGTGGCCTTACTATCCCTCCCCCAACGGCATAGCCCAAGTATTTTGAAGTGGATTTACCCAGGGCACATTTTTTTGGATTTGCAGTGAGCCCTGCTTCTCTTAAAGACGTTAGGACTGCCCTTAACCTTTTTATATGAGACTTCCAGTGTCTGCTATAGATGACAATGTCATCCAAGTAGGCCACGGCATATTTCCTATGGGGTCGTAGTACCTTGTCCATTAACCTTTAGAACGTGGCTGGAGCCCCATGTAACCCAAATGGCATAGTAACGAATTGGTATAAACCAAGAGGGGTGGCGAAGGCAGTTTTGCATTTGGATTCTTCCGCTAGAGGTATCTGCCAATATCCTTTCGTGAGATCTAGGGTGGAGATATATTCTGCTTTATCAAGAGAGTCAAGCAATTCATCCACCCTAGGCATTGCGTATGCATCGAATCTGGAACAGCATTTACCTTTCGCAGATCCACGCAAAACCTCACCTTCCCATCTGGTTTAGGGACCAACACTATAGGACTACACCATTCGCTGTGGGACTCCTCGATCACGCCCAATTCCAACATGTCTATTATCTCCCTCTCTACCAGGTCTTTTCGGCCCTCTGGCAATCTATAGGGACGGGACTGTACTTTTACGCCAGGTTCTGTCTCAATCCTATGGGACACTAAATCAGTCTGCCCTGGCAGCTCAGAAAAACATCTGGGAACTGGTCACATAATTCTAGTAGGTCTGACCTTTGTTCCGTTGTTAACTGTCCTCCCATGGGAACCTGATGGTCATTGTACGTACTACCCTTTGGAGGCTGTGGACCCAAATCCGTCTCTCCTTCCCGAGGGTGGATGAACAGAGATCTCATCGTTTTCAAGGGTTTCAGGAGGTTTATGTGGTAGATTTGTTTACCCTTCCTGGACCCTGGTTGAGAGATCTCATAGTTCACCTCCCCGGTGCGGCGGAGAACTTGGAAAGGACCCTGCCACTTCACAAGGAGTTTACTCTCTGATGTCGGTAGTAGTAGCATCACTTGGTCCCCAGGTTGGAAGACCCTCAAGCGGGCATTTTGGTTGTACTGCCTCTCTTGACGTTCTTGAGCAGATTTGAGGTTTTCCTTAGCAAACCGACCTATCATGTCTAGGCGGTTTCTAAGGTCTATGACATACTGAAGGGTATTCTTGGAGGGGGAGAGCTCCTCCTCCCAGGATTCCTTCAGTAGGTCGAGAATACCCCGAGGTTGGCGTCCATATAGGAGCTCAAACGGGGAGAAGCCTGTGGATGATTGGGGAACTTCTCGTACCGCAAACAACAGGAAAGGGAGAAGTTCATCCCAAGCTCGCTTATCAGTGTCCACAAACTTCCTAAGCATGGTTTTTAAAGTACGGTTAAACCTCTCTACCAATCCATCAGTCTGAGGATGGTAGACTGAGGTCTGGGCGGGTTTTACCTCCAATAACTTCAGGACATCCTGCATTAACTTTGCCATGAAATTTGTTCCCTTGTCAGTTAACATTACTTGGGGAAGTCCTACCCTAGAGAACAGTTCTAACAACCTGTGAGCAACCTGTTTAGCAGTAGCTGATCTCAGAGAGAAGGCCTCAGGATATATGGTGGCATAATCTACAACAACGAGTATAAATTTAAGTCCCTTCGCAGAGGGTTCTAAAGGTCCCACCAGATCTACCCCAATTCTCTCGAATGGGACGGTTACCAAGGGCAGAGGGACCAAGGGAGCCGGCTTCTGTCATTTTTGGCTAGTTAACTGGCATTCAGGACATGTCTCACATAGTTTCATGATGTCACTATGTATGCCTGGCCAGTAAAACCGGGACGAGATGCGGTCCGTGGTCTTATCTCTGCCCAAATGACCACACCATGGGAGAGTATGGGCTAGAGTGAACACTGTTTTATCAACCCTTTAGGGACTAGCATCTGTGGAATGACCTCCCCTGTTTGTGTAACCTTATTCACACGATATAGGATGTCATTCAACAGTTCAAAATGTGGAAACACTCTTACACCTTGTTCATCCATTATCTTGTTGTTGACCTGTACCACCTTCTCATATTGTCTAGCCAGAGCTGGGTCTTCCCTCTGCCTCTGACGGAAGTCAGGAAGATCCAGGTCTGGCAAAATTCCCGTATCTATCTGTTCCCCACCCTGGTCATCTCCGGCCATGACCTGCAGTCCTTTGGGCTGACTAATGTTACCAAGAGTCCCAGCCTTTCTTAACCAGTCCTCTTTTTCCACCCATCTCTGTTTACAGGTCTTTGGGACGTGGTGTCTACGGGGGAAAATCTCTGGGGAAAAAGGAAACAAGTCTCCGGGCTTCTCCGGTACCAGAGAAGTAGGCTCCGTAGGAGTAGGGGCCAACAATGTTTCGAAGTAGGGCCAGTCTCGGCAAGTAGAACAGGAGCAGGTAGCCAGGGAGCAACTCCCACTAGCAGGCTAGCCTCTTGATCCTTGATACGCAGTAGAATGTTCACCGTCGGGTATCTCTTTCTATCCCAATGTATACACTCTATATTCCACGGAGAGTCATAGGATAGTCTGTTGCTTGGAATTAGGCCCTCTAGGATCAGGGTTTTTCCAGATCCCGAGTCCAGCAGGGCTTTTACTATTTTCCCCTCCAGAGATGCCGGGACTAACCACGGATTGTGGTCCCCTTGGAGAGAAGCTGTGGCAGTGGTTCTGCCATATGAACAGTCCATCTCATCATCTTCTGAGTCCGCAAACTCGGTCGTCAGCGGAAGCTCTCGACGGGGTTCGGTGTTTGGGCTTCTCTGCTGTTGGATGGGATCCTCCCTTCTGGTTGGTGGTGGTATCCTCTCCACCGGATGGGTGACGGAAGCTCCGCTACTCGGGGAATATTGTGGGTGGTGGCCTCCTTTGAGTGATCCAATGGCATCGGACCCGGGACGGGCGTCTCTGCGGGAGTTTGTACCAGGAACCCTGCGAGATGGGAAAGGGTCTTCCGATTGGGTTGACTGGATCTCCCGAGCTGGCGGGTTGTAGACCCCTCGATTGTCTGCTCTCCTGCCTCTGGTATCACCGGAAGCAACTGGTGTTTGCACAGACCATTCCCAGCTATCCTGTTTGGTGTCGTCACCAAGGAAGTTTTCCACCAAGCGGACCGCTGAATCCAGGGAAAATGCAGCGTGTCTTTTTACCCAGGAGCGGGAGGAGGGGGGCAGTATCTGTATGAACTGCTCGAGCACAAACTGTTCAAGGATCTCTGCCTTGGTATGCTTTTCCGGTTGTATCCACCTGATACATAAGTCTACTAAGCGGTGGGCTACGACCCGGGGTCTGTCTCTGTTTGTATATTTGACTCTCCGGAATTGCTGTCGGTAGGTCTCTGGAGTGAGGCCTAGGCGATCCAGAATAGCAGTCTTTAGTTGCTGATAGTCCATGGCCTCGTCTGCTGGAAGAGCCTGGTAGGCTGCCTGAGCTTCTCCTGTGAGGAGTGGAGCCAGAGTCGTTACCCAGCAATCAACTGTCCAGCCGTGGGCCGTGGCTACCCTTTCAAAAGTGAGGAGAAATGCCTCTGGGTCGTCGGTTGGCTTCATTTTAGGCAGCATCACCGGTGGGTTATTTGGAATCTCTGGTCTGCCTGGGGTTGGGCCTTCGACCAGCAGTTGGAGTAGCTTTTCCTCTCGCCGGGCCTGTTGCTCATCTTGCTGGGCTTGTCGCTCATCTTGCTGGGCTTGTTGCTCAGCTTGCTTCTCTGCTAGCTGGAGCTGTTGCTCAAGGAACTGAGAAAAAATTTTCTCCAATTTTTTTTTTGGTGGCCCTTCAGATACAGGGGCCGTCCGACATCCCACTTCTGACACCACCTGTGGCAGGACGGCCTGTAGCCGAGGTCAGGGAACAGTCCACACGTGTAGTTTCAGGAAAATTAAAACGTTCAGTGGCTTTATTTCTCCATAACATAACATGTGAATACACTGTCCCTTCAAACCAAAACAAAACCTGCTCCACATTGGGAGATCTGACTAACACACCAGGCCTATCTAGCAGGCTGGCTGGCTAGACCATAACCAAACCATAAGTGTACTTTAAGCAGTCAGGAAAACAAAAGAACAATCCTTACTTTGGTTGAAGTAGTGACTTTGGTGAAATCCCTCTGGCTAACAGCTCACATAGCAGTGTGCTCTGGTCTAAGGCAGGCAGCTACTGCCAGTAACAAGATCCTTTTCTACCTTGCTGGCTATCCGGTGTCAGCTTACCTCCTGATTGAACCTTCTGAGTTAACCTTCTGAGTGCTGGATGCAGCACTCAGACATATGTTTCCCAGGCATAACTGATAGGGGTTGACTTCACCCTGTCACATACCTCCCCTGTTTGTGTGTGGCTAGGGTCCCACACGGCTGAAGCCCAACCCTCCACTCCTTCTCTTGACAAAAAATCAGCATTTCCATGGTCCTTTCCTAAGCAGTCAGGAAAACAAAAGAACAATCCTTACTTTGGTTGAAGTAGTGACATTGGTGAAATCCCTCTGGCTAACAGCTCACATAGCAGTGTGCTCTGGTCTAAGGAAGGCAGCTACTGCCAGTAACAAGATCCTTTTCTACCTTGCTGGCTATCCGGTGTCAGCTTACCTCCTGATTGAACCTTCTGAGTTAACCTTCTGAGTGCTGGATGCAGCACTCAGACATATGTTTCCCAGGCATAACTGATAGGGGTTGACTTCACCCTGTCACATACCTCCCCTGTTTGTGTGTGGCTAGGGTCCCACACGGCTGAAGCCCAACCCTCCACTCCTTCTCTTTACAAAAAGTCAGCATTTCCATGGTCCTTTCCTAAGCAGTCAGGAAAACAAAAGAACAATCCTTACTTTGGTTGAAGTAGTGACTTTGGTGAAATCCCTCTGGCTAACAGCTCACATAGCAGTGTGCTCTGGTCTAAGGAAGGCAGCTACTGCCAGTAACAAGATCCTTTTCTACCTTGCTGGCTATCAGGTGTCAGCTTACCTCCTGATTGAACCTTCTGAGTTAACCTTCTGAGTGCTGGATGCAGCACTCAGACATATGTTTCCCAGGCATAACTGATAGGTGTTGACTTCACCCTGTCACACTCCTTCTCTACCCGGGCCTTACGGCTTTCAGGCAACCTGTAAGGACGAGAATGTACTTTTACCCCAGGTGCTGTCTCTATCACATGGGAAACTAAATTAGTTTGCCCTGGCAAATCAGAAAAAACATCATTGAATTGTATAATTATTTCTAACAAGTGCCCTTTTTGTTCAGAGGACAATTGTCTACCAATTGGGATTTTATCGTCACCCAAGATATTCTCCCGCGGGGGCTGAGGACCCAGGTCCATTTCCTCCTCCACCGGGTGGATGAATAGAGACCGCTGCACCTTCCAGGGTTTCAGCAAGTTCACATGCTAAATTTGTTTACCCTTCCTGGACCCTGGTTGAGCAATCTCGTAATCCACATCACCCGTGCGGCGGAGTACTTCAAATGGGCCCTGCCATTTGGCTAGGAGTTTACTCTCACAACTGGATAATAATAACATCACCTGGTCTCTCGGGTGAAACACTCTCATGCGAGCATTCTGATTGTAATGTCTCTCCTGACTGTCCTGGGCTGATCTAAGATTCTCCCTAGCAAAATGGCCGACCACATCTAGGCGCTTCCTAAGGTCTAGTACATATTGCAGGGTATTCTTAGAAGGGGACCGCTGTTCCTCCCAGGACTCCTTTAGGAGGTCTAGGATTCCCCGGGTTTGACGGCCATACAATAATTCAAATGGAGAGAACCCCGTGGAGACCTGGGGAACTTCCCGCACTGCGAACAGCAGAAATCCCCGGCTCTCTTCTCTGAATCTACAAATTTTCTCCGCGTACCTTTTACAGTTCGGTTAAATCTTTCCACCAATCCGTCAGTCTGTGGATGGTAGACCGATGTCCGAACAGACTTGACCTCTAGTAATTTTAAGACATCCTGCATCAGTTTAGCCATAAAATTTGTACCTTGGTCTGTCAACATAACCTGGGGAAATCCAACCCGTGAGAACAGCTCCAACAATTTGTTGGCTACTTGCTTTGCCGTTGCTGTCCTCAGGGGTAACGGCTCAGGATATCTTGTTGCATAGTCGACTATTACGAGAATAAACCTGTGTCCTTTCGCAGAAGGCTCCAGCGGTCCTACCAAGTCTACACCAATCCTCTCAAAGGGAACAGACACCAAGGGTAGAGGAACCAAGGGGACTGGTTTTTGTCCCTTCTGACTAGTTAGCTGGCACTCAGGACATGCCGCACATAACTTAGCAATGTCACTATGCATCCCTGGCCAATAGAAGCGGAACAAAATACGGTCCATGGTTTTATCTCTACCCAGGTGACCACCCCAAGGGACAGTATGGGCTAGGGTGAAGACAGTTTTAACAAACGCCTTGGGAACCAATATTTGTCTGATGACCTCCCCTGTTTGTGTCTGCTTGTTCACCCTATACAGGATATCATTCGACAATTCAAAATGAGGGAGCACCATTACCCCTTGTGCATACAATATCTGGTCATCAATCTTTACCACTTTATCATATTGTTTGGCCAGGACTGGGTCTTCCCTCTGCCTCTGGTGAAAATCAGGGAGACATAGCTCAGTTATATCCCCAGACCCTATCTTTCCCTCTTTCTGGCCATCCCCAGTCATGACTTGTGACTTATGCCTATTAGTATGGCCACCTTGAGTCCCAGATTTCTGCAACCAGTCCTGTTTGTCACAGCGTCTTTGCCTCCGAGTCTTTGGAACCCGGTGTCTACTGGGGAACAGATCTACCGAAAAGGGGAACAGTTTACCAGGTTTCTCCTGAGTCAGAGAATGAGGCTCCTCCTGAGACACTGGAGCCATTAGGTTTGAAAAGGAAGGCCAGTCACGGCCGAGCAAAACGGGGGCAGGGAGCCAAAGAGAGACTCCTACTTCGATCCTGGCCTCCTGACCTTTCACCTGTAGCAGGATTTTGGTCGTCGGATACCATTTTACATCGCCGTGTATATACTCTATACTCCATGGGGAGTCAAAGGAAAGCACGTCAGGTGGTAACAGTTCCCGGAAGACCAGAGTTTTTCCAGAGCCTGAATCTATAAGGGCCTGGACGGTTTTACCACCAATCTGGACTGGAAGTAGCCAGGGCTTGCCACTTTCTCTGAGGAAGGCCGAGGCGACTGTCCTGCTATAGGAGCAATCTATCTGTGGACAGTCCACATGACGGTGGCCTTGTTCTCCGCAGGCAGAACATGAAGAGGGTCCCCTTGCCAGAGGGTGCAGTGGCTACCGTTCAGCGGGACCGGATACTGGAGACCAGGCCTCCGATGGGTCCTGTGTTTGACGTCCTCTAAAGTTCCTCTCATTTGGCGACGAGCCTACATCAGGAAGTAGATGAGGGTCTCGGCGGGGACCAGCATTTGAACCCCTCCCTTCCTGGAACGACTGCTCCTACCGTGGGACTTGGCGGTTGCATATGGATGGGCCGTAGGTTCCCCGTTGGTCCGACCTCCCTCTTTGGGTGTCCACAACTGCTGCCGGTAGGTCTCTGGGGTCAGACCTAAGCGATCCAGTATGGCGGCTTTTACTTGTTTGTAATCCATTGCCTGGGAGGCCTTGATATGAGGCCTGAGCTTTTCCTATGAGGAGTGGGGCCAAAGCGGTTGCCCAGCAATCTGCCGACCAGCCCTGGGCTACGACAATTCTTTCAAACGTCAGTAGAAAAGCCTCTGGATCCTCGTTCGGAGCCATTTTCCTCAAGAGGACCGAGGGTTTGTTCGCAAGTTCTGGACTGGCAGACCCCTGGGATTGAGTCAGCAACCTGGCCATCCGCTCATCCTGTGCTTTCTGCTGCTGGATTAGGAGCTGGGTTTGCTGCTGCAATAGTCTTTCATCTCTCCCTGCCTGTAGTCGGGCCTGCTGGCACAGAAACGCTTTTAAAAGTTCTTCCATTTTTTTTTGTGTGTGTGGCCCTTCAACTGCAGGGGCCTCACAAAATCCCGGCACTTCTGAAACCATATGTTGCAGGGTACATGCAACCACACGTGGGGTTTCTGGATAAGGCTATTTATTGAGCCTTAAAAATACAGCACACAAAAACTATTCAGCTTCTTTTCAGCATACAAAAAAACAAAACAGCTTATTTTCAGCGTACAAAACAAAAGCTTCTTTTCAGCATACAAAAACCCACACAGTTCATCAAACATGCATTTGGAAAACAGACCTTATTGCAGTTATCTACTTCAGCATTTCAGTCCTATCTCTTGACCAGCCAGCCATCATGTGTGTGTAGCCTGGGGGTTTTAAAACACCTTGATTATGCAGCTGGGACCACTCTAATTGTCAGGAGCTTCCCAGCTGAAAGTTAACCTCATCACTGCTGCACTGCATACCTACACATACGTCTGCCAGGCATAGAGCTGGTGACGTTCATTCACCCTGACACAGGGAGCAACTAGGGTTAAAAACTGTATAAAGTATTGCTGACCAGAGTTACCGGTAGTACTGTTATGTTACCCGCATATAGTGTATGATTGTGGGTACCCGTCTGTAGATGAAGACGGGGTGTATTATGGAAGTCCCATGTAAAATGTAAAAGCCAAAGCATGCCCTGATTTTCCACTTTACCTGTTCCCCTTGCCCCAGAAATATAAAAGTTCAGGAGTGTAAGTTTTAGGTGGGATATTTGTGTGGAAATGCAGTTATTTTGTTTGCAGGAGTTCAGGGGACACAGTTACAGGTAGTCCCCTAATTCTCCCCAGTGTGCAGGCATGATTTGCGGGTATGCGGGGTGAGCTACACCAGGGCTACCCAGTGTCTCCCAGACTCCTGGTTTTCGAGCCCACATATCCCAGACCCGTTTCCCTCACAGGTATAATGTTCCCCAAGGTCTATACTTTATTTAAGTATGTTTTATAATATTTTATATTGTATGTATAAATGTCTATGTAATCAGCCCAGGCATCTACATATGCGCCAGTATATCTAAATAGACATCGTAGTTCAAAGCAGCCACTGGTTGTCCAGAGGTGAGAAAAGCATTTGGTGAGTGGGGCAAGGCGGAAAACCAGGTCCGGAAATCAAGGGCACCCCGTAGAGTCACCTCTGAGCTGCCAGACCTGGTGAAGCCTGCCCGGCGGGTGGCAATGAGTTGGTGCTCATTGCCGAAAGCAGAAAGATGCTGCTGGTAGGCGCATTTCCCATTGGCCAATTCATAATTACCACCCACCTGGCTTTTCACAACCCTGTTCTGATTGGCTGTCCAGGCGAGTTTCCCACGCTCTGATTGGTCGCTCCTCTTACTTCCATGCTGAAGATAGAACAGCAGAGGTTATATAAGGAGACGGCCGGTTCAGAGTACGAGACTATTGAGTGGCTTATGTCGGTGAAGCACGGGCGGGCTTTTCAAAGTTGCTCTGTTACGAATAGCAGAGCAGCCAGCTTCATTTTTGGAGATAGGAAAGCCTGCCCAGCATAGACTAAGTCAGACGCCAGGTCCAAGTTCTCATTTTAGAACGTAGCGGTCGCAGTAAGGGTTATTAGCCAAAAGGAGGACCAGGTAGCCCGGGTGGTCAAGATAAGACTTCCAAAAGAGGCGCCCAGCACATTTTTGAGCCTAGTTTACAGCCCCAGACCACAAGTAAGTGTGTATTTTACCTGTATCTTTGCATTTTATTGTGTGTAAGCGGGTTTACCACAATAAAAATCTCATTTTATTCCACCTCCTTGATTTGCCTATTGTAAGATCTGTTTAAACGGTGTTAAAAGTCCTGGTTTTCTGTGACACACCAGGTCCCACCATTTTCTAGTTTCTTTTAACAACAGTTTAAATTCAAAGTCCATGTATAATTAATTTTCCATGTAATTAATTACAAAATCTGAAAAAAAAACCATTATCTAATATTTGTCTGCCAAATTGCCACTATGTAAGTAATTAATATAGTGATAGCACACTTACATGTCTAATAAAAATAGTTATTAACCCCTGTAACAGGGGAGTTATCCCTATTCAGGTAAGGTGCCTCTAATCCAGCAGTGTGGTGGTTATCTGCTGGTAGTCAATTAACAAACACCACCTGCCTGATTAGATGGCTTAGAAAAGTATGTCTTTTGAGACAGGAAGTGAGACTCCTTAGCTTACACCTGGAGCTGAACTTGGAGACACTTGTCTTGAGCCCTGTCAGAAGAAACAGCAGAGCTGCTTTCAAGACACAGGGAAAACTTCTAAACCTGAATGCTGACACACCCTGAGGAAAAGGGAGCTGAACCAGGGACAGAGAAGATTATCCCTCCAAACCACAAGGAACAGATAAGACTTTCATTTATGAGACTTCTTATATCTGCTTATTTCATACTATATGTTTTGGGGCTGGGAGACATGCTTATCTAATGGAGTTGTGAACTGCATAGTATTTCACTAGAAATACTCCCAAGTGAATAGAAGCTTTGTTTACCCCTTGTTTGGATGGTTTCCTGATGTTAAGGAAACAGGCGCAATAAAAGGCTTATTTAATTTCACTATATCAGTCTCCCTTGCATACCTCTGTGAGCGTCCGCCTACATATGGTGTCCGAAGTGGGACGAGAGGTGTCTTTGAAGTTAAAAAGGACTGGAGATTTTTTATGTGAAATTTTTTTTTATGCTTTTTGCCTACAAACAGTCTGAGCAACTTACACACCACTGCACTGAAACTTACAAAACCACAGATGGACTCTTCCCAATCCCAAGAGGAGAGAGAGAGAGACTGCCAACCAAAATAAAGTGTAATATGGTCATTAAAATAGGGTTCAAGAAGTAAGTTAGCCCTTAAAGGGATAGGCATTTATTGTTTTCAAATGTTTAGCTGAAGCAGTGAATACAGATGGTGACCCATGAGCGGTACTGATTCTGCAAGTAAAGGCTGCCACACCGCATAGGACTACCAGTTGTGAATGGAGAATATGCAAAAAAATGTGAAAATTGATGCAAGACTGTGCTGAAGCAGGGGAATTTTCAGTAAACAAGTGCTGAGGGTAAAATTGCCTACTAGAAAAAAGGAATTGCTGAACTGTGTAAAAGGTATCCCAAAGTGTGAAGAGTGAATGTCATAATACCCAAAGTTGAGACTGAACTCAAGCAGAAAATCACATTATTTGGCTGAAGCAGAGAGATTGCACCTAGCAAGTAAATGGTGTAAAGCAAACAGAAGTTTTTACCTAGCAACTACACATTCAGCATACCTAATGAGAGATTAAACCTAGCAAGTAAATGGTGTAAAGCAAACAGACGTTTTTACCTAGCAACTGCACATCTTGTATACCTGATAAGAGAAAATGCATGCACAGGACTGCTGATATTGTAAAACTTACCCAAGAAATAAAAAGTGTAAATTGTTAGGGGAGCCCCTGCTACTGCCTCAGCTACAAGTAATAAATGAACGGTGCTTTGGGTAAATGCACAATAGAGAGTGAAGTAGAAAAAGAACCCAAAAACAGCACTCAGGTTCACGCTGTGTGTTAAGTGAATGATTTAAAACATAACTTTATTGTATCTCATTTATAAAATAATGGGTGTTAAAAACTGACGACCTGAAGGAATAGTGACCTTCAATACTAGAACCATATAGGTTTAGGGTCTAGAGTGTTAATGTGTTCTGTTAAAGACAGTTAACACATTGAACTAAAATCCTTAAGAGGATCTATCCAATCTATACTCACTGGCTCTAAGGAGAGTACTAATGGCCGCAAGCGCCTAAAGCAAACCAGGTATGGCTAGATAATTAATGTGTGCTCAGAGACTATCAGGTAAGTAGCTACCGGTCACTTATATGCTGACAAGGTAAATGAGGAGTTGAGACTCCAGTCAGTAATTGTAGTGACCTTTGGTTAGGTGCGGTGCTTGGTCTGATTGACCTATGGTGCTATAGCAGGGCACCATAGGTCAATCAGACCAAGCACCGCACCTAACCAAAGGTCACTACAATTACTGACTGGAGTCTCAACTCCTCATTTACCTTGTCAGCATATAAGTGACCGGTAGCTACTTACCTGATAGTCTCTGAGCACACATTAATTATCTAGCCATACCTGGTTTGCTTTAGGCGCTTGCGGCCATTAGTACTCTCCTTAGAGCCAGTGAGTATAGATTGGATAGATCCTCTTAAGGATTTTAGTTCAATGTGTTAACTGTCTTTAACAGAACACATTAACACTCTAGACCCTAAACCTATATGGTTCTAGTATTGAAGGTCACTATTCCTTCAGGTCGTCAGTTTTTAACACCCATTATTTTATAAATGAGATACAATAAAGTTATGTTTTAAATCATTCACTTAATACACAGCGTGAACCTGAGTGCTGTATTTGGGTTCTTTTTCTACTTCACTCCCCAAGAAATAAAAAGTCTACAGAGATGCCTGTGAGAGCTACGACCTCTACAAGCAAAATATGCCCACCTGTAGGAATACCACGATTGGGGGTTCTAGCAAATACAGTGGCAACAGCTGCAATAGCGCCTCCTGAGGTCAGGAAGAAAATTACACCCGATAGCATAAAAATGGAGGACAAGATGCAGCGTTCCTGTAATGAACCCTACCCCACGGAAGAGTGGCCCTTCCAGTCCAATAAAGAGGAAGACATCTCTTACGGGGAACCCGAACCGAGTCACATCCACAAAACACCCCAAGAATGGTGGGGGTGCATGAACTCGGCACGAACAGAAAAGACCGCCCTCTATGATGACGAATATGGTCGACAAGAGAAAGAGCGGGAGCAGCAGATCACCCAATATTTCTGTCAGCTAAAGCAACTGCAAGAAAAGCCTGGCGTATATAATGAAGCCGCTAAAGTATCAAATAAAGAAGGAGACCCCAGTATTCCGGATGGGACGGAGTCATCCAAAACAAAAAAGCGGAAAAAGAAAAGCGGTTCTTCACTTACCGTGGAAGGAACAGAGACGTCCGCAGATCCTGTGGAGGAAAAGGGGGACTGAGTTGCCCTGCAGCCTAGAGAAAATGGAGAATTCGTCCCGCGGTTAACCGAATATCCAGAGGGCCCAAGGCAGAAGTCGTGTACCCCAAAGAAGTGTCTGTCCGGTGCCAACAGTGAGGAACCCTCAACCAACCATCCCAGGGAAGTGGAGCCGGAACCAGTGAGTGACGATCCCTTGACCAGCCCTGAAGATGCCCTGAAAAATGTCAGGCATGACTGTGATATGCTCCGTGAACAATTGAAACAAAAGGAAGATGGTTACACAGAGCTACAGAAAAATAACGTGAGGCTACAAAAAGATGTGCTCACAATTTACTCTTTAGCCAGGACAGAATTGGACGATCTCAAGACTGAGCTAGATACTGCAAATGCTACTATTTCCGCCATGGATGAAAAGCAGAGCCAATCTGATAAAATGGTGGTGACGCTAAAGCGGAAGTATGAGGAGGCACTGAAGCAGATGACAGTCTTCCAGCAAGAGGTTCACACTCTTCGCATAGAGCTGAATGCCTCACAACAGGAGGTCAACAGTGTCCGGATAGAGGTGGACGTATCTCAGAAAGAGGTTCAGACACTCCGCAGAGCACTGGCTGCCTTACTTCATGAGACCAATAGCTGCCGCACAGACCTGGAAGTTTCCAGAAAGGAACTACACAGTCTCACTGAGGAGCTGGACATTTCTAAAGAAACGATTGTCAATCTTAATTCAGATCTCCAAGTCTCCCAGAAGGAGCTTCAGACCCTCAACCTAGAGAAGGAAGTCTCACGCCAGGAGACTGTCATTCTCAAAGCAGACGTGCGTAAATGGAAGGAGGACTGCAAACAGGCCCTGAATAGTACAGAGACTGAAAAAGGAGAACATTTAAGATTACAAAGAAAAAACTTAAAACTCAAAAAAGAAAATTTTAATTTGACAAACGACGTCAAGGAAAAAAATGAAAAACTGCACGAGCTTAAAGAAATAAATAGACTTTTGGAAGGTGAGAAGTTTGAAGCAGAGCACCGACTGCAGAACCAACTGCAAGGTCTGCGTACGCACCTCGAGAAGGCCGAGGAGAAGCAGCGAACTCTGCAGGAAGAAAATCTGCAGGCTGTTAAAGAAATTCAAGTGCTACAGGAACGTCTGATTACCCAGTATGTCCCCGCAAAGCAGCATGAGAAACTGAAGGCAACCCAGAGCGTCACCAAAGCAACGCTAAAGGCCAAGCTTAGAACCCAGGTGACGTGGCACAAAAGGGAGCACAAGAAGGTCCAGAAACTGAAACAAGTAACTGTGGCCCAAGCAAAGAAGTTCATAGTGCTTCACAATGCAATAACAATGTGGAAGCAAGCTCAGAGAAAGCAAAGCATGCAGATAAATTCCCTGAGAAGAGACTTGCAAGACGCACTCAAAATACAAGGATCTCTCGCGGATGAGATTACAGTCCTACAAGGACAAGTATTGACCCTGACTAAGCGTCAGTATCCCACAGCCTCAAAAACCCATGAAGACAAGGGTACAGTGAGAGCTGGGAATACTGCTCATCTGAAAGACAAGGTTGCAAAATTTGAACCACCTAAACAAGCACTAGCAAAACCTTCAGCCACGCAACAGGCAACAAAAGAAGGTACACGTGCTGAATCAAAACAAGAAGAATCCTTAGCTGATGAAGCTGAAAAGATGGGACATTCTCTGGAAGTGGGTGTGGAATTGCAATTTAACCCCAAAGAGGCTGAACTAGCAACCCCATTGAGTGGGAAAAGGGCAGAGAGACAGCTTCAAGAGCGGAAAACTCAAAGGGCTGTTTTTAAACGCTCTGCAACTGCTGCCATACAGTATGCCTACAATAAGACGAGCACCCGACGTGAGGGAAATCTCATGACCGCACACGTAGCAAAAAGACTATACTTAGAAAAAGTCCTCCTCGAGCGACTGAGGAGTGCTGATCTCAAGCACCTTCAGGAGGAGACACGAATAAACTGGAGAAAGGGCTCCAAATCCAGCAGAACTGAGGGTTCTCTACCTCCGTCCACTCTCATTCAAGTCTCAGAGATATCTAGAATGAGAGTGGAAGGATGGGCTTTGGCCGTGGCAAGCCCGAGCTTCCCACAAACAGGGGAGGTATGTAACAGGGGAGTTATCCCTGTTAAGGTAATGTGCCTCTAATCCAGCAGTGTGGTGGTTAACTGCTGGTAGTCAATTAACAAAAACCACCTGCCTGATTAGATGGCTTAGAAAAGAATGTCTTTTGAGACAGGAACTGAGACTCCTTAGCTCACACCTGAGCTGAACTTGGAGACACTTGTCTTGAGCCCTGCCAGAAGAAACAGCTTTCAAGACACAGGGAAAACTTCTAAACCTGAATGCTGACACACCCTGAGGAAATGGAGCTGAACCAGGGACAGAGAAGATTTTCCCTCCAAACCACATGGAAAGATAAGACTTTCATTTATGAGATTTCTTATATCTGCTTACTTCATACTATATGTTTTGCGGCTGGGAGACATGCTTATCTAAGGGAGTTGTGAACTGCATAGTATTTCACTAGAAATACTCCAAAGTGAATAGAAGCTTTGTTTACCCTTTGTTTGGATGGTTTCCTGATGTTAAGGAAACAGGTGCAATAAAAGGCTTATTTAATTTCACTATATCAGTCTCCCTTGCATACCTCTGTGAGCGTCCGCCTACAACCCCTCCTCCCCCCAAAAAATAAACAGTGAAAATACAAAAACATGTGCTATACAGTAGGATGGAGGAGAGGATAGTTGGTGAGGGTCTAAGGTTGGAGTTATTATTATTATGATTAATAATAATAATAATAATAATAATAATAATAACTGCTGCTGCACTGTATATTCCCGTTGATATAATGCTATCACAGTACCATGTGCAAAATGAGGTTTAGAGCCCACTTTGCTGAAAGTCTACTCAATCACAGCAGGTTAATATTGCAAAAAACTATTATTATGTAAACCCTTTTTGTCTTTTTAAGATATGATAGTACAGCAGCCTAACCAACCCACAACTAAACCCTTCAACAAATGGCATCACCTGGAGGCTGTAACTCTATTTATACTCCTCATCCCCGGATCACAGATTATGTTTTTTGGTTAGAATTATTAATCACCCGGACTGTCAGTGATAGAAAAAAAATAATAAGATAAACCGTATTGCCCTTTTTGAGAATGATCGGCGGAATTCCGTGGACCAAAGGAACCGGCCGATCAGAGGCGGATCCAAATCCACATTTCCCTTCCATTCACTTTCCCTCCCATTACTACTTTTACGTGAGGTGAAATAATGGTTCCCAGGTACCTCCTTTCTGTAGTGATTGACATTATCGTGCCATTAATCCTGCATGATTTTACACTTCTAGACTTTAAATTGTAGTTGATTATTACTCCAATCTACCTAAATCATTCACCCGTTTGTCTGGCCCTTCTGGAATGTAAACCCTGTTGCAGATCACTGTGCCATCTACACAAAGGGAATTCTTACCTGAATCTCTGTATAATTCTGTGCTTGTCCGTCTGCCTTGTGTTACTTCAACATGGATGTCTGGTTTCTGAGTTGTATTGTGAAGACGACTGGAACTCGATGTTAGAGATATAAATTGAGTTTGCTTTATTACATGAGATGATTGCAGTCCCATTGTAACCCCAGCAATTTCCTTTTCTTGAGTAGATTTAGATTTTTTTCTGTTACTTTTTTTCTCATCACAGAGCTCTTTCATCATATTAATCACATTCATACATTGCGTCCTTTAAAGAAAATAAAAATAAATATTCAGCAAAATGTAATAACATAGATTTATAGTAACAAATCCCTTGTCCATCTGTCTATCATGCTCTCTATCTCCTGAAACATTTAAGCTAGCTGATCATTTAATAATCAATGAAGAACTCTTCACTAGTACTGTACATCGTGGAATACCATCAAAATTTAAAAAAATGTGACTGTCACGGGAGACCAGGCATTTACACCATTTTACTAGGATCATTAATTGAGCCAAACATGTAAAGTGAAATAAATTGTAAATGTATTCGCAGGAAAAGGCATACACAAACTGCATAAGAAAAGACACACTTATTTGGGAACTGGGATAAAAAAACTAAAGTTTCCTAGCTGCTGTGCACTCTAAACCAGAGTTTTTCCTTGTCCGGGACTTAGCTCAAAATGTTCTGGAAATAAAATCTTCTTGAAATTGCAACCATTAGTTTATGAGAACTTGGCCCCAAAAAGCTGGACTTAGAATATTTTCCGGTAGGTTTTTCTGAAGCCGGTGCCTTGCTATTCACGCAAGAGCACTTTATAGCACATTCAAATATCCCGCGGCTGTTCTGGCGCTGAGAATCTCTCGACTGATTGGCTGAGGAGTTTCTTATAATATTTTGGAGTTCATTCACAAAATACTGCAGCCAATCACAGCGTGGGAACTTTCTTCACAGCCAATCAGAGCGATGCCGGTTTGGAAAGCCAGGTATGCGGGGAATCTGAACCTGCCAAGGGACATGCGCAAGTTTGCCACCTTAGTCCCTTGCTATTCAGATGCCACCCGCTGGGTCAGGCCTTCTAAGTCTGGGAGGGCAAATGGTAGTCTGGACGACTTCCATTCCTCCCAGGACGAGGGTGCTTGAGCCCTTCCCTCCTACCCAAATGGTCTTCACACCTCAGGTGGCTTTTAACTCTGATGTCTCAGCATTCTCACTGGCACCAAATTGGTAGCCCTGGCAGTCTGTCGGAACATTGGTTCTAAAAGTCCCAACTCATTTACCGTGCACAACAGTACATTTTCTACTAAACACAATGTTAATAAAATATACTTTTACATGTCATAAGTCTCTGGGTATTGGGAATAGAATAAAAAGCTGCACTTTATTTTCTACTAACCTATATTCCCCACACACTATCTCATAGACTTGGACTACACTCTAAGAGTCCACTCACAAACCTCATAATTATGCTTGGAGTGCCCATGAACCCCAATACAGGTTCTGGGCTACCTGGGCTGTAACTGGGTATCCCCCTTAACCTAGGGAGCCCTCATAGTTACAGGGACACTTTACATCCTTTTGTTCCATTTACCTTTCTGGGCTGTGCTGAAGCAGGGTTACCCTAGTGGTGAGTCACGCAAGCGTTTTCAAGGGGAGCTATTGCCAGGACAATGTGCCTACATTGATCCGCAAACCAAGCATGATTCTCAGGTACATTTTTAGGGGAACCGACAACTCCAGACCCAAACTACCTACTGTAGGCACATTCTGACAACAATTCCTTCGCAAACCCCCCTTTGAAACTCATATCCTAGCAATCCCTGCTTGCTGGCATCCCTGGAAAGGCAAAAACATAAAAATTCTTATTGTCGCACATTTACACAGTATGCATGTACAACGGTTAGGCTCAAGAGCTGACACTCTCAAAAACCCCAATACATGGATCAGAGGTAACCAAACAGATGTAAACCTTTATTGAGAGCCTGGTTACCCGTTCACTGTCACAGTGACCCCAAGTATCTTAATAATTATTACATTCTGCAAACTACAGGCTGTATGTTACAGCTATAGCACATATATATTTTGCTTTCGTGTGTACTATATAACGTTAGTTAGCTCTTCTGTATTTTAATTATCTCTGTAGTAGCTCTGCTAGTGCTAGTATCTGGCTTTGACCAGTATTACACTATTACTATGTATTACACTGAGCAGTGAGAGGGGCAAATGATGGTGGGGGACGTGAGAGTGACAGGGAGAGGGCATTGGCAACGGGTGATCTCTACGTTCTTGTGCTAACTGTTGAGGGTGCCAGGCAGGCAGCAAAGAGACACTGCCCCTCTAAACATCACAGTGGATGTGACGTACTCTCTTGTCTCCCTATCTCTGAGCTCAGCTAGGCAAGGCAGCAAGTGTAGGGGAAGGACTCTGGCCCACATCACCGCCCCTTAGTGATGATGTCATCACACACTCGCTCTTTACTTCTGAGTTTCCAGTATTCCGATTTACCGATATTTGAAATTTTATCCCAGTGAGGGATCAAATTTTCAGGGAATCTGGAAATTTCACAGGAAGTTGGAAATACTGCTTATAAGCAGTTCTTTGTTAGGATATAAAAATCAGGTCAACGTCACAGAGAAAGAATCGATGAAAAAAAAAGAAAAAGCAAATCAGTAAAATGTTATTTTGCTGGCCAAAAATGTATTACACTCATAGCTCATTGTGACAAAGTGCACAAGACGAACATAGAATTAGGCAGTGGAAGGGTTAAAGCACAGAAGCTGGGAAATGGAGCTCCATTCAATGTGGGTGCTAGTGATCAGCTGAATATTGCTAGAGACAAAAGGAAGTAGCAAGGATCATTACCTTTCTTACTGCAGCCTGCAAGGGAGCAGGGTCCAAAGTCCCCAGAGGGGCACAGCTGAAGAGCAGCAGGGAAAACCACCGTCTGGTTTATGGAGTTTGTTTTTGCTTATCATAAATCTTCTGTTGGTTTTCGTCAAAACACACAGCATGTTTTTTTCCCAATCATTGGAATAAAGATTACTCTTCTTAAGAAGCTGGTGCTTAAGAAGCTCCTTACGTGACAGTCCTTAGAAGACCTCTATGGCCACCAAACTTTTTGAGCATAGAAGACATTTAATTTTGTCCTATTAAACATATTTCTACCATTGGTTGTCTTTTGGCATATGTGGCATGACATAACTCGGCTTTTAATATATAAGAAGTATACTATGTAACCCATATTGCCCCCCCCCCCCCCCCAGACACAGATAGCATATCTAGGGTGTAGTGAGGGCTGGCTACATGTGCTTTGGTGGTGCGTACCTGCCAGTAACAGGAGGGCCTGAGCTTCCCGTGGTGATGTTGGGGACACAGGACCAGGCTTCTGGGGTAGTTGCCTCCATTTCCTTAGTGATGCAGAGCCTCCATCCTCTATAACACCCCAGGGATGTGGGGTAGGACCCTTATAGAAGAATAACCCTGGTCCCAGGGTGAATGCTCCAGAATCACACAGTCTTATGTAAAATCAGCAGTGTCTTTATTGTCTCTTATCTGGCACACAGCAGCAGTAGTACACAACAGGTCATATGCCCAAGGCACTCCAAATGTACACTAGACCTCCTCCTCTTCTCCTCTCCTCCAGACTGTACTCCTGCAGGATGGTCTGTGGGGGGCCTCAATACCCTGATGCCCACCTCAGAGGGTATCCTCTGGGTGGGGGTAGATTCTCTCCTCACCACCTCAGTAGGGTGAGGGGCATAGGTCCACTCTAGCTCTGCTCACTCTCTAAACTCATAGGACCGTAGCCTCTCTCTTCTGTTCCCAGGACAGAACTTCTCTCCTCCAACTCCCACATACTAGACCCCGTCCTCACAGGAACTGGCCACTAAATAGAGTCAGCCCCACCCCTCATGATGTCAGCAGGACCTCCCCTCTGTCTCATGCCTGCAGCAGAGTCAGGGCCTGCATCTATCACTCAAGGAAGGGCGTGAAGGAGGAAAACCCATGATTACTACTGGCGCCTGCCCTTCACAGGACTTACCACAGTAGGAGAAAGATATATAGCCCGTTCTGTTTACAGGGGGCTACACTCTGCCTCTGGTGGAATCCAATGGTCCCCACTTGGACCTAACTTTAGCAGTACCATCCTGCGGTGAACAAACCTGGGAAACAAAACACATATCAGGCAGTTTGTTAAGCATAACATATACCACATGAGGTAGTATCACGAAAACCCGGTTACTCCCAATGGGGAGAACCTTAATAGTAATGCTTCGGATCAGGTTTCCTTACTTTTCTTCCATTGTGGTCCGTAATGGCCACAATGAAGGACTGTACCGACCCACGCTCTGGCCGATATATTACACTGTGTATGTATATGCACCGTCCTATACTCCAGATCCTGACCAACTCACTGATCCGGTCCTCATTATGGTAACCTGCCTTACCAAACTTTGTCCTCAAATATTCTTGCACGGCTTCTCAGAGCCAACTGTCTCTTTGCTCCTCAATCTCCTGCATTATAGGCTCAGGCACATAGGTGTACTCATAGCCATGAGACTGTCTATACCTAGCCACTATGGCTCTGTCTGCTCGGCTCAACTTAGTGAGCTTACGGTGACCCGTCCTGCTTGGCAGTACCCAGAACTCTGGTTCGGTAGGGGCAATGTCATCGTACAAAATACTGGGGCCCTTAGGACGAATTATCTTCTGCTCTATCTCCCGATACCTGTGGTCTATTTCGTCCGCCACCTCCTGAGGAGTATAGGCACCTGCCACCCACCAATAATCAACTATGTTGTTACGGATGAGTAAGAACCTGGTGCGGTCCATACCTTCGTGGTACCCAGTGAACAGGGGTGCCCACGGTGCTCGTACTCAGATAAGTGGCTAGTGTTCTCTACCTCTGACTCTGCTTGGGATGAGACACCGGACGTCCCTGCCTCTGTAGAGCGCGAGCAATCTCTCCTCCCTTTGGCGTTGATATACAAGGTAAGGTTCATCTTGTGAACCACCTCACTGACAGACCCAGCCTCTGCTGGAGTGTGGGACCCTCAGGCCCTCCCTCTAGATGTAGGAGAAAAAGGCACAGGGTTAGGCACACGTATTGCATTATCATGTTGTATTTCCCCATCAGACCCGTCATCGCTCAATTCCCAGTCCCGCACATCTCTGGAATATTTGGGGTACTTGCTTAATTTACACTCGTGACGGGGCAGGGGCAGTAGCCGGGGCGATGGAGCTAGGGGTTGGGACTGGGGCAATGTTCAAGTCAGTGTCCAGCAAGCGGTAATACCGCGACCAGTGGGTGCTTTCTTGGTTGCTCTCTCACCATGCTTCGCGCTTCTCTGGATGGGCCTCGGCTCTTCAGGGTGGCCATTGCAGCTGCCATGGCTACACTCCATGGGAAGAACAGCGCTCCCGGGCCCCGTTTCCCATCGGACCCGGAAGTGACGTCATCGCCGTTGCCCATGGAATCTCCATCCGCTCCTTGGTCACGCACCGGAAGTGCATCGAAGACCGGAAGGGGCGGTGGTGGAGCATCCGATCCGCGGACGGGTAAGTAGGCCGTGAGCTTCTCCTTCTCGTCCTATGCAGGTGCCGTCTTCGCCTGGCGGGAGTAAGGTGGTGTTGGAGTCTCCTTACCGCTCCGCTGCAGGCTGATGTCCTCGGGGTCCTCGGGGTCCTTCGGAGTCGTCTCGGACGCCATCTCCGCCGCACTGGGAGTCACCACGGCCGTGGGACTGCTACGGGTCTCAGGCCGCACCAGCACTCACCGTCGGAAGGTGTCCGGACTCGTCTGCTCCTCTCCGGTAAGTGGACCGCCATCTTTGTTACAGCTGGGGTGGTTCGCCGGTAGGCGCATCGCCACCGATGGGACGCCAACTTCCTCCTCCGAAGATATTACGATCGGCTCCTCCGCAAGGGAGTCACCGGGTTCTTGGGCGATACCACCTGTAGGTAGTGGCACGAAACGGGCTCGCTCCGGTACCTCCACTGCGGTCGCACTCTCCTCCGCCGCTGGTTCTCTCGGCTCTGTAGCTGGCTGGGCCTTGGTTCTTACCGCATGGGTGAAGCGGGAAACTAGGGCAGCCTTGTCTTTCGTCTCCGCTACCTCCGTTAGTGTTCCCGGAGAGGCACCCCGCGGGGTCTCGATCAGTGGCCATGGCTCGTTAGGCCATAGGTAGTACGTGCCGCATTGAGGGCATCGTGCCTTAGTGCTTGGGACCGCTCCGGGTATCCCGCAGTGGACGCACAGGCACCGGAGGTACTCATGGCTCTCCACCTCTTTTACCAGTTAGCCTCCTGGTAGCTGGTAAATCGTGGTGCTCAGTTCGGCCATAGTTCGCTCAGGGGTGGAACAGTTCAATTGCTCAGCTCCGCTCTCTGTGAATGTCAGACAGAAATGAAGCTCCTCGCTCTCACTTCCTGTCCCTCCCTTCTCTGGGGAAGGCTCTCCTGATTGGCTCTCCTTGTGCCCCCTCCCTCTGGTGGAAACAAGAGGCGGGGCACTCCTTCTTTCAGTGTGACGTGGCCTGGTTTGTTGGCCAGTCACAGCACAGGTGGGTGGGCTATAGGCTTTCGCGGGGATCTGGGTTTGGCGCCAAACCCCTGCACATCTCCCGCCACATTTCTCGTACAGTCTCTTTGCACGATTCACGTGCGCGCTCCAGGATTGGCGGGAATCGTCATTTTAGTTCTGCTGCTAACTGCTGGGCCGTGGATGGCGCATTTGTCACCATTTTGGATTCTCCTTTGCTCCGCGGAGCACATGTAGTGACGGCCGCCATCTTCGATGAGCCCACCATATGTAAATGTGCACTATTCTCAGTGTCTACGGTGTAACACGTTCCTAGACACTGACGGACCTCCACTGGCTCCTTAACACTCCCGAATGCTCTCTGCATGCTTTCTGACTGTGCCCACTGATATGATGTGGCATACCCCAGGCTAGGCAGAACTCCTTCTCTGTGCACTGTACTCGGTGACTGTGACTGCAAGTGCTCTGTGGTGCGTTTTATGTGGGTGCTGGCTAGTGTACCGGGCATCTCCCTAAGTACGGGCGTCCCTACTTTTGGCCACTCATAGTGCGGGCCCTGGGCCATGGTCCCTGGAAAGGTTAACAGGCTAACCCCCCCAGTTGCCTCACACTATCTGCCTCAAGGGACTAGAACAGCTATAGCTAGGCACCCATCTTACGACACCCTCTTAGGGCACCCAGGGCATACTGAGCGGGAGTCTACGCTCCCCTGACTACCCCTGGTATGACATGCCCTACTTTATCCAGCACTTGCACGGAGAGTGCACTTCACTCTTCCCGTTCTGCTTCGCTGAAAGCCTGTCCTGTTTCTGATCTCAGCAGCTCACCTCCAAATGTAACCCATATTCCCCCCCCCCTCCAGACACAGATAGCATATCTAGGTATAGTGAGGGCTGGCTACATGTGCTTTGGTGGTGCGTACCTGCCAGTAACAGGAGGGCCTGAGCTTCCCGTGGTGATGTTGGGGACACAGGACCAGGCTTCTGGGGTAGTTGCCTCCATTTCCTTAGTGATGCAGCGCCTCCATCCTCTATAACTTCCCAGGGATGTGGGTTAAGACCCTTATAGAAGAATAACCCTGGTCCCAGGGTGAATGCTCCAGAATCACACAGTCTTATGTAAAATCAGCAGTGTCTTTATTGTCTCTTATCTGGCACACAGCAACAGGTCATATGCCCAAGGCACTCCAAATGTACACCAGACCTCCTCCTCTTCTCCTCTCCTCCAGACTGTACTCCTGCAGGATGGTCTATGGGGGGGCCTCAATACCCCGATGCCCACCTCAGAGGGTATCCTCTGGGTGGGGGTAGATTCTCCCCCTCACCCCCTCACCCCCTCAGTAGGGTGAGGGGCATTGGTCCACTCTAGCTCTGCTCACTCTCCAAATTCATAGGACCGTAGCCTCTCTCTTCTGTTCCCAGGACAGTACTTCTCTCCTCCAACTCCCACATACTAGACCCTGTCCTCACAGGAACTGGCCACTAAATAGAGTCAGCCCCATCCCTCATAATGTCAGCAGGACCTCCCGTCTGTCTCATGCCTGCAGCAGAGTCAGGGGCCTGCATCTATCACTCAAGGCAGGGCGTGAAGGGGGAAAACCCATGATTACTACTGGCGCCTGCCCTTAACAGGACTTACCACAGTAGGAGAAAGATATATAGCCCGTTCTGTTTACAGGGGGCTACAACTATAAAAAAGGACACGTTTAAACCCATAGTATTCTGCAAATATTTTATACACTCCATGCAACAAAAAAAATGAAAAAAATAAGCAGATATCTGCTACTGCATAACAAACATTACAGGACTTGAATATATTCAAATGACGAACCAATTATTATTTTCCAACTTACGACTGGGTAGAGAATTTCTCCAGCAGTCTAGATTGATTCTTTTCAAACTGTTCCATTTCTGAGTTGAGTATTTCAAACCGTTGTTTCAAAGCGTCATACTGATCTGCAATAAAGTAAAATAAACATTTTAGGCTGTTAGATAAAACTTTAGGCAACCAGAAACTGGAGTTTAAAAGATTTTTTATTTATTTTATACTTTCTATTCCTAAAATTCAAAATAATCTTTCAAATTAAAATGTATATCTTATCCCTCCAGGCTGCCAACATTTCCCATTACCAGATATTTAAACGCACAGCCATGACTCATGGCTACTGTCAGACACCCACAATGTGACGGTGAGGGGGTAACCAGGCTCAACAATAAAGGTTAAGCCCATCTGCTTACCTCTGATCCATATATTGGGGTACGGGAGTGTCAGCTCTTGAGCCCAGTATTTGTCTATGCACTGTAAAAAATTATGCGACAATAAAGAATTTTCTGTGTTTTACCTTTTTAGGTGTGCCAGCAAGCAGAGATTGCTAGGCTATGAGTTTCAAGGGGGGTTTTATGGAGAAAGTCTTCTCAGAATGTGTCTAGGTAGCGGGGTTCCAGAGTTGCTGGAGACCCCAAAAATGTACCTGGGAATAAGGTCGGATTCTCAGATACATTGTGGCACATTGCTCCGGCAAAACTCCCCCTTGAAAATGCTTGCACAACTCAACGCTAGGATTCCCTGCTTCAGCACAGACCAGAAAGGTAAATGGGGCATAGGGATGTGTGGTATCCCTGAAACGGTAAAGGGGTCCCTAGTATAAGGGGAGGGGGTGTCCAGTTAATTCCCTGATCACCCAGAACCTGGTATACGGGTTCTGAGGGTACTCCGACCATGTATAAGGTTATAAGTAGTTTTTATATTTTTTGTATAGTGTGTGGGGAATATGGCTAGTAGGAACAAAAGTGCAAGATTCTTATTCTATTCCCCATAGCCATAGGACTTGAACATTTTATAAGTATATGTTTTATTAAGCAGTGTGTTTAAAGTGTATATGCTTGTGCACAGTATGTGACTTGGGGACTTCCAGGTCCATGGTTCCGAGAAACCATGTGGCTACAAAGCTTGGTGCCATCCAGTCAGCTTGGGTCCCAGACATGAAAGCCTCAGAGGTTGCCAAGGTGTGAAGGCCATTTGGGCAGCAGAGTAAGCCTCAAGTACTCATGTCCTGGGATAAATGGAAGTCATCGGACCACCATTTGCCCCAGCACAGACTTTGAGGAGCATAACTCAGCGGGTGGCTTCTGCCTGACAAGTGGCAGAGGTGCCAGGTTGGTGCATGCCCTTGTCATATTCTGAACCCATGCTTGCCCTGCTTAGATGGACTGGCAATGCTCTGATTGGCTGGTAGGATTTTTCCCACGCTCGGATTGGCTGTAGTATTTCATTAATGAACTCTGAAACACTATAAGAAACCCTCAGCCAATCAGGACACGAGATTCTCACAGATTCTAAGCACCAAGACAGCACCGGCAAATTTGAAATCACCAAAAGATGCTCAGAGAGAAATAGCAGTGAGCCGACTTCAGAAATTTGAGGTGGAGAAATTTGGAGTCCCAACATTTGCGCACAAATTCTCAAAACACCGAATGGTCGGGCTGGGATTGCAAGCCGAAAATAGTTCCAGGATGTTTGGAGCTACTGCTGCGACACACTTTATTCGAGCAAATACCCAGTATGTACCTGGCAGATACATGGAATGCGCCGCTCCTCACCTCTGACAAGCCCCGTTGCATTTGCCTTCCCAGCCTGGGTTCATGCCTGGCTGATGGGCGGCTGATCTGTTAAATGATAATGATTAAGATTTAATAGGCTGCAGTGCTTCGCGTGTCTACCAGATGGCATAAATTCATGAATTGTAATGCATTATATATATATATACTGTGCAGTATTGCAGCCAGCGGGAATAAAATGCTTCAATCCCTGCCTGGAAAATAACTCAATGCACTCGGGCAGAAAACAGTCACAAACCTCAATACACCCGGGTATACCCGAATTCGTGGGACTAGCCGAGCTCGAATAAAGTGTGTCGCCAGTGTAGGTCGTGGCTAAACTATTTCAGCAACTCCGGAGCGGATTCAGCGGTGGCATCAAGAACTTCAGACTTTATTTCTGTGCCATTTCACCTAGGAAAGTCCAGTTTTGTAGCCCAGACCCCCAGTAAGTGTATTTTCATCTGTATTTTGTAATCCACTTTGTGTATGTCTGTTTCAATGGAATAAATGATACCTTTAAAACTCACCTTAAAACACACATGCTTAAGGAAGCATATGAGTAGCTCGATGGCTGATAATTTACACCTCTTACATTAACCTTGGCCCCTTGCAGACGCACTTACCAGAATGCCTCCTACTATCCCCGTACATTCTTCCTACCAACCAATTAGATTGTAAGCTCTTCGGAGCAGAGACTCCTTTTCCCAAATGTTACATTTAAGTCTGAAGCACTTCTCCCCTTTGTGTTATTTTTATCTTATTATGTGTTATTTATATCTTATTATTTATATGATTGTAACTATTACTGCTGTGAAGCGCTATGTACATTAATGGCGCTATACAAATAAAGACATACATACATACAATTTGTTTTACTAATTTGTTTTGCTCAGGGAATGATCCCGGTAAAAGGTGTAAATACCTGGTCACCCGTGACAGGCTTATTTACTGGTGGCACGCGTGGGATCATTGAGCCCTATGTTTTAAAATTCTGATGGGTCCTCTAACAGAGAGAAACTCGTAGATTGCGAGCTCTCAAAACAAGTTGTAACGTACACACTTTTTACAAAGCTAAAGAAAGCACAGGTTCTCTCTGTCACTTAGATTAGTGCCACCAGGCGAAGAATGGACAGAATGAAACAGTACAATGTGGTGCTCAAATAGTCCAATATGGTTTATAGAACAGATATAGAGATAAATGTCCAGATACGCATGCGATGTCCTGAATGAATATTTGCAAATACTGAAATTGGTATGCACCTAGTGGTGTCCACGTGACTACCGCAGTTGATGGTGCACAGTTATGACCCAGATAGTAAAGTATAAATGGAAATGTCCGGCATAGACAGGGTACATAATAGGGCGATGTGGCCCATTACCTGTATACCTTGAAGGGACGTCCACTGTATCCCCGACGTGCATCCACGGGTGAGAAATCCACAGTCATGGAGGTAAATGGAGCACAGTCCAACGACATCCAGAGTAGGATAAAGCAAATGAGAAAAAATCCCAGGCCAACTCCAAAATAAGCAGATCAATGTATTAGCAAGCTAGTGCCAAAAACAGGGGCTTCACAAACGCACCTATGCGTTTCGTGCAAAGAGCACTTTATCAAGGTGTACAAGGCTCAACATAATCTGCATTTTTATACACACCTAGTTGATCCGCCTTACCGCCGAGGGTTACGTCATCGACGCGCGTCTGCAATGGACGTCGCATTGACGTAACGTACATTTTCATAGGCCGGGCGGGTCACGTGGAGCGCATTTTTTTCTAAAATAAACTTTATTAATAAAAAAACATAACAAACAATGAAAAAGATGTTAAAAACAAATTAAAACATAAACATTTGCATAATTACTGTCAGATATAGAATGCAAACTCCTGAGTCACAATCGTGGGCAGTATTTTGTGTGGAGAAAAAAGTTTGAGATCATACAAGTAGATGTTATAAAAAAATATATATGATAAGATCATATACAGAGTTATTAATAAGCTAGTATGATTGATATACTTTAATAGCACTGCTCATGATTGTGACAGGGATTGATAAAACCTTGTAGATCATGAAACACAATTTTTGTCTTATTTTCATGAACTACAAGGTTTTATCAATCCCTGTCACAATCATGAGCAGTGCTATTAAAGTATATATTTTTATAACAGCTACTTGTACTGCTGCGGCCGAGTTTATTCGAGCATTTGCCCGTTCTCGGCCGCAGCAGTAACCTGGCGCGCGCCGGAGGGTGCCGGGCGCGCGCCGAAGCAGCGGAGGAGCGCCCTCCGATCGGGGCGCTCTCCCTCCCACTGCCGGGTCCGCCGGGTCCCCCGGAACCCCCTGCCGCCGTCCCCCACATCGCGGGACACCAGGGCTCCCTCGGTGAGCCCTGGACGCGCGTGCAGGGGGCGCAGGCACCCGATGACGCGTGACCGCGCATCGGTGATGCGCGGCACGCTGAGGGAATGCGGCTAGCACGCCGGGGCATCCCCCGGCTTGCGGTGCTAGCCGTGCTGCAATAAAGTGTGTCGGTAGTGTATGTCTTTATTTATATAGCGCCATTAATGTACATAGCGCTTCACAGTAGTAATACACGTCGTAATCAAATAAATAACAGATAATATAAATAACAGAGAGAGTGTACCTGTTCCGGTTTGGAAGAGGTGTTTCAGCGGGCACCACGAGGCAGAAAAAACGTAGCAGATGCTGGACTGTGCTGTAAAGTGTTCCTTTATTGAAGCATAGTTAAAAAGAGGGGGGAAAAAGGATGTCCCTGCACCTCTAACGCGTTTCACCCAAGCATGGGCTTTTTCAAAGAGTAACACTACCCGTCTGCAGGCTACTGATATACCGGATGTGAACCGGAAGTGACGTCATACAGCGAATGGGCTGTGGGTATGCTGCGTGCTGTATGATAGACTGCCAGGCTCGTGGCTTGACGGCGCTCACACATAGCGCAAGTGCGCCACCTATGGTGCCTGTCAGCCACTGAGCCGACACCACACGCACAGCAAGCTGCATGATGGGATACTGAGTCCCAGCTGGATGACATTCACTCGGCACCCATGGGCTTCAGTGTCATGCGCAGTAGGGACTAAAAGGTTAAAAACAATTGAAAACAAACATTTGAGCAATCTACTTTTAAACATCATAGATAATACAATTCATATTATTAATCAAATATAAACCTTAATGAAATCTAAATATATACAAAAATAAATTTCATAATGTGTATATCATAATAGAAAGCAACAGATGAAAAAAATAAATGAAAAAAATAATGATAATTAAAATTAAAAACAAGTAATGGCAGGGGTAATGGGAATTTCCAATATCTAATTGATAATGGTGTAAAGCATACTTTTAGTACATTTATGTTGCTATTATTACAATTCGTAGTTAGAACAATTAGCTTGATCAGAACATACTCAGTTGCACTTTAGAGTTTTCATATATATAAATGCAATTGTATAAAATCAAATAACAAGACCAGCAAGACATTGCATAATTAGACATGCTGTTAATAATGATTTGATTCATCAATATGGTTAACCGAACCCACAAGTATGAACTTTGCAGATTTCATGATTAATGATATAAGTGGGGAAGGGAAGGGAGGGGAAGGGTGGGAAAAGAAAGGGGAGGGAAGGTAGGGGAGGAAAGGGAGAAAAGGGGGGGGAGGGGGGGAGGGGGAGGAGAGGGAGGGGGAAGGGGGGAGGAAGGAGGGGGAAAGGGCATAGAAATGAATTAAATATTGTCATATTTATAACAACATATTATAAACATATTGTAAACATATGGAATGGATTTAGTGAGCAAAAGATATATATATATATATATATGATGTTTGGCATTCCTCGTTGAACATAATATAAAAAAGGACCAAATAAAAGATATATCGATATTTTAAATAAATGCTAGGTACTTAACATTACAAATAGACAAAAATATTTATTTTGTCATTGTCATATTGGTTAGGATCACTTACTCAAAGGAGTGTATTAATGGGCCATATGGGCGAACTGCACGAACAGGAACACATATTTTACAGGGTTCCCTGTGGCAAGAGATAGATGGTTCTACAGAAAATGTTTTATCTCCCAATCCACGTTGATACCTCTAGGTGTCATGGTATCTAACGTGAAGATCCAGAACATCTCTTTTCTATTTAGAGTGTTCTGACGATCTCCACGTCGGACTGAGAGTGGAATGTGTTCTAGACCACTGAATGTAAGCTGGTCCAGATTTCCTTTAGGACATTCCATAAAATGTCGTGCCACAGGGAACCTCTGGTCTTTGTTCTTAATACTTCTAATGTGCTCCATTATTCGAAGTTTTAATGGTCGTATCGTACGCCCTTTATAGCCCATACCACAGCCACATGTCAAGAGATATATTACATGGTTGGTGTTGCACGTAATAAAACTCCTCAATTTGGTTTTGTTTTTGTTTATCTTTGACTGAATTGTTTTAATTGGTTTTGCATAGGAACAGACTTTGCAAAAGCCACATTTGTAAAAACCCATAGGAGGGACAAAGCATTTGTTTTTTGTATGTGGTTTTGTATACATACTTGGTGATATATAATTGGAGATGGTCTTAGCTTTTTTGAACACAAATTTGGGTAACTTTTCAATGTGTGGCTTAAGTTTATTATCCAATGACAAGATGTTCCAGTGTTTTGATATAATGGAGCGGATGTTATTTGCTTGGCGACTATGTTGTGTAATAAAATAGAGTGGCGTTGATTCTTTTTTACAATCTATTTTAATCTTTTTCTTCAACAGTTTGGTACGTGGGGTATGAAATGCATGATCAAAAGCTTCCTGTAGGTCCATTTTACAGTATCCCCTTTTGAAAAATCTCAAAGCCAATTCTTTAGATTGCTCTACAAATGAATCTTCTGTTGAGCAAATACATTTCAACCTTAGGAATTGTGCCTTCGGTATGCCTTCTATTAGAGGACGTGGGTGACCACTGTTGGCTTTTAGAAACGTATTTCTTGAATTTGGCTTTCTGTAGATGTCAGATTGAATAGATTGACATGAATCTACAGATAAAAGTAAATAAAGATACTCGATCTTCTTTTCATGATGTAAAAAAGTAAAATGTAGGTTGTAATCATTCCTATTTAACTGGTCCACAAATTCCGTCAGAGACCTAGTGTCACCTTCCCAAATCAAAAACAAATCGTCGATAAATCTCCGATAGAAAGTGATGTTATTACGGAAAGAATTAGTGTGACTGAAAATGTGTTTGTGCTCCCAATATCCCATGAATAAGTTTGCATAGGACGGTGCAAATGACGTGCCCATTGCGGTGCCTCGTGTCTGTAAATAATAAGTGTTGTCAAAGAGAAAATAGTTGTGTGTGAGTAAAAATAAAATAGATTCTAAAATAAATGTGACTTGTGCTGGTGATAACAGTGATTGATTAAGAAAATGTTGTGCTGCTGCGATACCTTGTGAGTGATCAATAATTGTGTAAAGGGATGTTACATCTAAAGTGACCCATAGATAGTTAGGGGACCAAGTGAATTTAAACAGTGAATTTAATAAGTCAGTAGAATCCTGTAGGTATGACGGAAGTTTGTGGACCAGTGGTTGCAAAAAAATATCGATGTATCTGGATAATCCATCTCCCAAAGATCCAATACTGGATATAATTGGTCGCCCAGGAGCGTCGACCAAAGATTTATGGATCTTTGGGAGATGGTGAAAAATGGGGATTACCGGATTTTGAACGGACAGGAAGCTTCTTTCCTTTTCGCTTAACACTTGTAAAATTACACCGAAGTCAAGGATGTTGTTTAGCTGTTTTGCAAAAACATCAGTTGGGTCAGATTTGAGGGTTTTATATGATTTTATGTCATGTAATTGTTTTAGAGCTTCTGATCGATATTTAACACTACTTTGTACAACAATTGCACCCCCCTTGTCGGCATTTTTTATGACCAAATTTTTGTTGGTCATCAAGCTTTGAATACTCAGCTTGTCATTTTTGGACATATTGTTGCCGGCATGGGGGGTGAACTTGTAACCTTTTTCTAATAGTAGTAAGTCTCTCTCGACTAGTTTCTCGAACGTGGCTATGTGTGGGCCTTTGATGTGAGAGGGATAGAAGGTTGAGCGTGTCTTTAAGCCTGAGTCTCTAGAACCTACCAGGAAGGAGGACACTGATGTCTCCTCCTCCTCTGTAGTCTGTTCATCTAGAAGACTGTTCATGTCTTGAAGGGTACATAGCTCGGTGAATGATGTTAAACCGTCATTTGTTGACTCAGAATCCTGAAACATAACAAGGGTAGAATTAGTTACATCATCAGTTATAATCGCATCATCTTTATGAAAAAACTTTTTCAACACTAGTTTTCTAATGAAACATTGTAAATCTATTATAGTATTGAACAACCTAAAGTTTTCCATGGGAGCGAAATTCAGTCCTTTGTTTAGTAAAGACAGTTCATTCACAGAAAGAGGTATCCCAGAGATGTTAATGACATTATTTTCAGAGCTCATGTATATTTTTTTTCTTTTTGAGACTGCGCCCTCGTCCCTTGGAGCGCCTAGTCCTTGGTCGTTTTTTGATTGGGAAAACAATGATGGTGTAGATCTTTGCTCACTTTTGGATCCATGTCCATATTCTGAATCATGATCACTGCTATATTCACCTTGATTGGGTGTATGTCTGGTGGAAAAAGACACTCCATGTGACCGGTAATCACTATCAGAGGCGTCTGAAAAACTTGATTGGTCTCCTGTTCTCTTTTTAAGTATAGAGGGTTTAGAAGTAGATTTCTCTTTGGAACCTTGTACATGGTGTTGACTTTTTTGATTTGTTTTTTTAGCTTTATTGGGAGCGTTGGGATTCCTTATTGGACGAGGGCCACGCTCATAGTCCAAGCGATCCCTATCAAACTTAATTTGTTTCTTCTCCATAATTTCTTTATCAAGTTTGGAGATATTTTGATATAACAAATTATCATTTGTGGCGAAGTTTGGCAAATCTTCAAACTTGTCCAGTTGGTTTTGGAGTTTTTTAATATTTTCCACCAACAAATTCTTTTCAGTTGTTTTAGTATGTATGATAAGCTCCATTAGGTGAAGTGAGCATGAATCTAATATTTTGGTCCACTTTTCTTCAAAGTCTCTACTAATGAAACCAAATGACGGTGTTTTCTTTATTCTTAATCCTCTAGGGATACGTTTGGTTAATACAGTACGTAGTTTTCCAGAGATGTTATCTCCCACCATAGCTTAATTTTCTGACTCAATAGCTTTTCTAATGTCACAAAAAATAATGATAGGTTCATTTTGTCATCACATGTAATGTCTTTAGAGTCATTGAAAATAAACGCAGCTTGTCTGGAGCGTCTTGCGTTATCAGAGCAAAGTGCAACATATGGTGTTGGTTTTGCATTCATATCGCAAATATCCTCATTCTCTGAAGAAGCCATAGTATCCAGTATGGTATTGAATTGATGTTAGGTAATGATTAATTACACTTGGATCAAATTGTATTTTATACAGGAATTGTATGTATAATAATCCTTTCTTTGGTATAGTATTATGTGTTCTATAGTCCATAAATGGAAAAAATCCCCATAACTTTTAATCTAGGCTGGAAAAGGTATAATTAACAAATATATGAATTTAGTTTATTTAATGAAAAAAATCCAAAAAATCACAAAAATGAAAATATATATATATATAAAATGTAGCAGTCACAGTCCAGAAAAAATGTGTAATAATCACAGTATAAAGGTTCATTCATGATATGTGGGTGCTCGAGCCACTGGTTTGAAGTATTCCATAGGACAAAAATGTATGGGGTAAGTGGCCCCAGTTAACCAGTGCTACAGAGCATATGTGACCCACAATGATTCTAAAATAATGTTTTTAACTGCGTTTTAAACCGGATCACTTGGTGTGGTATTGCATGCTTGAGGCTATATGCATTGAACCCCTATATGGCACCAGGTATAACAGGGATGTGCGGAGTTGTAAGTGGGGAGTGTTTAAACCCCCCCTTGACCTCTGCAGTTTCCCTGAATTGAATAATCTTGTATGCCTGGGGTGGCTCTCATTTAAGCAGCAGTTTTACTCACATGTGGTGTGAACGCCGGTTCTGTGTGCTCCATAGCTGACAAGAAATGCAGAGAGAGTGTACCTGTTCCGGTTTGGAAGAGGTGTTTCAGCGGGCACCACGAGGCAGAAAAAACGTAGCAGATGCTGGACTGTGCTGTAAAGTATTCCTTTATTGAAGCATAGTTAAAAAGAGGGGGGAAAAAGGATGCCCCTGCACCTCTAACGCGTTTCACCCAAGCATGGGCTTTTTCAAAGAGTAACACTACCCGTCTGCAGGCTACTGATATACCGGATGTGAACCGGAAGTGACATCATACAGCGAATGGGCTGTGGGTATGCTGCGTGCTGTATGATAGACTGCCAGGCTTGTGGCTTGACGGCGCTCACACATAGCGCAAGTGCGCCACCTATGGTGCCTGTCAGCCAGTGAGCCGACACCACACGCACAGCAAGCTGCATGATGGGATACTGAGTCCCAGCTGGATGACATTCACTCGGCACCCATCGGCTTCAGTGTCATGCGCAGTAGGGACTAAAAGGTTAAAAACAATTGAAAACAAACATTTGAGCAATCTACTTTTAAACATCATAGATAATACAATTCATATTATTAATCAAATATAAACCTTAATGAAATCTAAATATATACAAAAATAAATTTCATAATGTGTATATCATAATAGAAAGCAACAAATGAAAAAAATAAATGAAAACAATAATGATAATTAAAATTAAAAACAAGTAATGGCAGGGGTAATGGGAATTTCCAATATCTAATTGATAATGGTGTAAAGCATACTTTTAGTACATTTATGTACATTTATGGCCAGGGGGGAAGGGGGAGGGGGAGGAGAGGGAGGGGGAAGGGGGGGGGGGAGGAAGGAGGGGGAAAGGGCATAGAAATGAATTAAATATTGTCATATTTATAACAACATATTATAAACATTAAGCTATGGTGGGAGATAACATCTCTGGAAAACTACGTATTAACCAAACGTATCCCTAGAGGATTAAGAATAAAGAAAACACCGTCATTTGGTTTCATTAGTAGAGACTTTGAAGAAAAGTGGACCAAAATATTAGATTCATGCTCACTTCACCTAATGGAGCTTATCATACATACTAAAACAACTGAAAAGAATTTGTTGGTGGAAAATATTAAAAAACTCCAAAACCAACTGGACAAGCTTGAAGATTTGCCAAACTTCGCCACAAATGATAATTTGTTATATCAAAATATCTCCAAACTTGACTTCCGGTGGTGACGTCACACCACATGCCAGCCTAATTCGGAGCTCCCTATTCCCCTCCATGAAAAGGTGCTAGAACGAGCACAAAAACCACTCCAAAACCCACCAAAACGAGAGGGCACTAAGAGCTAAGATCAAGGATGGCTAAGCAACAAAAAAAGGGACCCGTGCAGAGTGTCTCCGCTTATTTCACGCCGTCGAAGCGCCCGGGAGATCAGGAGGAGCTGAGCCAAGATGGCGCCGACCCCAGCGTGGCAAGCACTCCCGCCCGCGAGCAACAGATCCCGAAGAACATCACAGCTAGCCATCTGATTACTAAAGACTTTTTGGAGGACTATATGTCCCAAATGTTCTCCAAACTCAGAAAAGATGTCAGCCAAGACTTTAATAGTGCTATAAATAAAATGAAAAAGGATATCACCGAAATCTCCCAAAGAACAGAATCTCTGGAGATCAGGGTGGAGGAAGTAGAAGCGGTACAGTCCTCGGCCGAGGACGAGATTAACCGCCTTAACCAGGAGATAAACCGCCTAAAAGATGGATTAGAGGACCAAGAGAACCGGGACCGACGTCAGAACTTAAGGTTCCGGAACATCCCTGAGTCGGTTCCCGCAGAAGCCCTCACATCTTACCTTCAGGATCTCTTCCAGCACCTGGTACCAGATCTAAAAAAGGAAGATATGGAGCTAGACCGAGCCCATAGAGCCCTCGGTCCAAGACGAGAAGACCCAAAGAGACGCAGAGACGTCATCGCTCGCTTTCACTCATACACCACCAAGGAGAAAATAATAACAAAAAGCAGAGGAATGAACCAAATTCCGTTCCAAGGCGAGCAGATTCAAATATACAACGACTTATCCAGAATAACTATCCTCCGTCGTCAAGAACTTAAGCCGCTGACCCAGCACCTGCAAAACCACAATGTGCGCTATAGATGGGGCTTCCCCTTTAAACTTAGCGTTCTTGCTAAGGGCAAGCTCCATTCTATCGCCCACATCGATGACGCACCTGGTTTCCTGCGACTCCTGGACCTACCACCCATCCAGAGACGAGGCAGAGATGAGGATGAAGAGGAAGCCAATCTACCCCCACATCAGCGCGGTTCCAGGTCCTCAGAACGCCTAGCCCAGCAGAAGACGTCCAAGACCCCGTCCGGATCCTAAAGAGGAAAAGACAACAGCACAAGACAAGCCGTGCTGCCACCCAGCCCAGCTGAGATGACATCGCCAGAACGCTCGGGACAGTAACACTGCCCTCCTTACCTGATCCCCTCAGGCTTTCACCAACACAACTCCACGAGACCTGAAGAAAGAATCCCGTCCCTCCCCCACCCCCACACTCTCCCCCACCTCCCCCCCCCCACATCCCCCAAACAGCTCCAGGTTACACGCAAGCACTGTAGCCCCTTTCCCCCTCCCCCCCTGCCCCACCCCCATCCCACCCCCCCACGCAATCCCCCCCTCCCCGACACCACGAACGCACCAACACCCCCGCCCCTCCCTCTCCCCCCAGCAGAACACTACCCCGATACAAAACCTCACCGCTGAGCTTCCCATAAGCTCACCCTAGCCCCGCCCCCCCGTCCTCCCTCCTTTCCCCTCTGCTACGAGTCCAAAAGCAGGCATCCCCCCCCCATGTCCCCTACTTACCTTAACAGGAGACCCGGGGAGCAGGACATGCAGAGGGGAAGGACGGAGCCCATTCAGGGACACAGCGGAAGAAGGGTAAAGTAAAGCAAAATAAATAAATAAACTATCACTAACAAATAAAAATAAGGGGATGCAGCTCCACAGTGCTAGCCCTGCGGAGTCCCAGACCCCAAAGAGCACTCCCCAGACCCCCCCTCCCCTCCAACCCACGCTACCTCAGCAATGCCCCCCCCCCGCCACTGTTCTCCCACTCCCGCGCCAGCCGACTACCCAGTGCACCCCCCTGCCTCACCCTCCCCCCCACCCCACCACCCCCTCATCGCCACAGACCCAGCTACATGCACAACACATAGAGAGTAATCGAACGCTCCTTTCGCCTCGCCCACACTCCCTCCCCCCCCTTCACCGCCCCAGACAACGTCCATCCCCTATCAGAATCAAGTACCCCAAAGATTCCTGCCCCCCCCCCCACCCTTACCTCCCCCACCCCCTCCCCTTCTCTCTCTCCCCCCGCACTGGCTCTAACCCCCCCATCTCCCCCTCTGAGAATACACAGACGCTGGAGAAACTCCGGTCCCCCCCCCTACTCACCCGGAGGGCAAAAACAGGAGTCCAGCCGGTGAAAGAACAGAGGAGAACGAACAGCACCCAGCACCAGTCTATGAGTCTGCCGGGTACAGTAAAACTAAAATGAACAATATATACCAGACTTGTCCATGTGAGGGCGCTCTCCCATTAGATTCCAGATTCGGACTTACAGTCAAAAGAACCTCATAGATATAATGTCGCCTAAGCTCTCTCATAATAAATGTTCCCCCCTCTTTTTTCTGCTACCATCTCCCTCCCCTCCTCCCCCCTCCCCTCCTTCTTCCCTCCTCCCCCCCACCCTCCCCCCTCTCCTACCCCCCTTCCCCCGCCCCCCCCCACGCATACGAACTCAACAGACGCTCCACCCCTTCCCCCCCCCCCCTCCTTTGCACCTCCCCACCCCCCACTTACCCCCCCCCATATGAAACAAGGAGCCAGGTACAAAACGACAAAATGAAGAACAGGAGGGGAGTCATTATGTAAAGAGGTCCTCCTCTCTCTCTCACTATTACTAGGATGTTAAACAAATGTACTATACTGTTGAAAATGTTATGTGAATATGCATCCCCTGGTGTTTCCCCCCCCCCTCCCAACCCCCCCATCCCCTGCCCTAGCACCCCTCCTGCTCCCCCCCTCCCCCCCTATAATCAGCTATCTAGCGAACTAAGTGACTACATAAGTCCAACCCAGGTAAACATATACAGAGCCTCAGAGTAAGAAGGTCAAAGAGTCATCTCAGGTCCTAAGTATACCAGGACCAACTTAGATAAGGGTAAGACCCTTATTGCCACTAGAAAAAGAGAAACTACCCCTGCCCACGCCCTCAAGTAGTGGTCCCCCCCCTTCACAGAATGGAGGGTCTTGGGACTAACACAGTGCTCCGAGACAGGCCCATGTCTCCGGAAGTCCCTCCAGGGGCACCTCGCCCCACTTCCTTTTCCACGAAAGTGTCAAAGGCTATTCTTTGTAGGCCTACCCAAGGCCCACCCAGTTTTCCCCCCCCTTATGTGTGTCCCTCCCCTACTACCCCTACCCACAGCGCAAACCCTCCCTCCGCGACCCCCTCTACCGAGGGTTCAGGTCTACCCGTCGCCCCCCGGTTCCGAACTCCTGACATGGGAAAAATAGGAGTCACAGGGCCCAGTGCCCTGAAAACACCATAAGAAAAACAATGGCCTCCATTAAACTAATTTCAATCAACGCCAAAGGCCTTAACTCTGCAAAAAAAAGGAAACTAGTCCTGACAGATCTCAAAAGATCCCAAGGCGATATAGTCCTAATACAGGAAACCCATTTTAACACCCAGACGCCCCCCAACACATTTAAAAGTGTATTCCCCCAGGCATACTACGCCTCCTCCCCTAGCAAAAAAAGAGGAGTAGCTATCCTCATCAGGGCTGGAGTCCCATTTGTTTTGACAAAATCACGCCAAGACCCCGAAGGACGCTCGCTCATACTCCAGGGCACCTTAGCAGGGTCCCCGATCACAATTGTCAATGTATACGCCCCTAATACCAATCAAACTCAATTCCTGACCAAATAGTGAGGAAAATTTAAACTAAAAGCATGTGATCAGCGCTCAAACCTATATAACTATACCTAAATATTAACTAAAATAACCAGGTGCTTAACAATAATAAAATGAATATTTAAAGTGTCCCCTATAAGGAAAAATCTAATGTGAATTCCTCACAGCCTGTTGTGGCAGGTTGGGGAATGGCTGCCTTGGGAATATAACAACCCTATCCACAAGGGCTGTATAACATACACAGAGAGATAACAAATGACACAGATAAAACACAGACAATAATTCCCTGGCGCACTATCAGATAATAAACCTGACGAATCGGAGTAGTCCCATGAATCAAAAGATGGTATAAAGAAGATCCACAGTCCACAATGTCCCGTTCTTTTACACAGAATGCTGGTCTGAAAATACAAATAAAACAACCATTGCGCAGTACCCTATGGTCAGTATTCCAAGACCCCACCGTTGCTATCTACTTACTTAAAAATAGATAAGAATGGGCCTCAAAAGGTTTCTTTAAGTCCCCCCACGATTGGCTCCGACTGATTCCTGCTGCTGGTATCACGCTTTACACTTCCAGCATCAGCATCACCATACCGATTGGGAACAGAAAGGGGCACCAATAGTATAGCACTATAACATTTATTGTTAAAAAATGACAAGCATAAAAACATGCACTCACATGCGAGAATGCCCTATGCGTGTCCTACAACGTGCCGTCCGCTTCACATGGGAGGATGTCGAGGGATTGCAGGGGGAGGCTGGAGCCGGCGTGGGTCCCCGCTTCGTGGCCGCGACTCGGAGCGCCTAGTCCCTCCTCCGATGACGTTCCCCGTCAATCAACCTCCTTTCCTTCCACAGGGTCTGCACGTTGCAGCACGTTCAACAGGCTCCACCCTACGCGCGTTTCGTGACTCTGACGTCACTTCTTCAGGGGTAATGGAGCTGTGCGGGCACTTGAGGTATTTTATACCCTTGTGCAAAGCTGACAGGGAGTTCCCATTAGTTGAATGTCTGATTGGGAACTCCTGTTGATTGTCCACTTGTTGGCTGATACCTGGCAATTCGTGTGTTTAGCAGGTTTAACCACTTCATGCCTGGACAGCCAATTGCACTAGATGATTACATTCTAGCATGCTGTAAAATACTTTACACAAAATTGTTTAATACATCAGTATCATAAAAACCATAATAAAACTCTATAAATTGTAGAAATAAAAAGTAATTAGCAACCCTGTGGCTTACTATTTACTATTTACTAAAATGGGAAGATCATTATATTTGGGTCACGTGTGACGTGACGTCTCTGTATACCGTCATAAATCATGACCTGGGTATCAGAGCAGTCAGTAGGGTGTTAAATCAAGATGATAGTCTAGAACAGGGATTTCGAGATTTTATAATAGAAGGGATACGGTATATACTTACACATAATTTCTTCAGCTATGACAACAGCCACTACCTCCAGATATGTGGCACTGCCATGGGTACAAGGTTCGCCCCTAGTTATGCTAACATCTTTATGGGCATGTGGGAGGATGAATACATCCATTCCGGCGGCCCATTTGGGGCGGGCCTTGTACTATGGAAACGCTATATAGACGACGTGCTATGTATCTGGGGTGGAGGTGTTGAGGAACTTGGGGAGTTCCAAAAATACTTAAATAACAACAATATGAACTTAAAATTCACCTTCAACATCAGCCCCACAAGTATAGACTTTTTAGATCTTACATTGTTAATAGAGCGAGGGTCTATTCAAACTAAGACCTTTTATAAAAAAGTAGATGCCAATACATACCTTTTGGCGTCTAGCCATCACAACCATAGATGGATTAACAATATTCCCAAGGGCCAGTTCCTAAGAACTAAAAGAAATTGCTCTCAACCAGAAATATTTGAGATGCAGGCCAATGACCTTAAGGATAAATTTATCCAGAGGGAATATAATCCTAATATGGTTGAGAAGGCCTTAGAAAGTGTAAAGGACATAGATAGAAATGACCTTATCAGTATGGACAAAAAGAAATTAAAACAAGTAGAGGGTGTAGAGTTCATCCCCTTTATAACCAAGTTTAATGGGATGTCAAACAAAATAACACAAATAATTAGGAAGCATTGGAGTATTCTCCAGGGGGATGCTATACTTAAAACAATACTACCTAAACACCCCCAGATAGTGTTTAAAAGGGCCAATAATCTAAAGCTTCAACTGTCCCCGAGCTGTCCGTTCAATTCCGTAAAAACACAAAGTACAACATGGCTTAAGGAATTGGACGGATTCTTTACATGTGACAAATGTATTGGCTGTAGGTACAGCAGTAAATGCAAACATTTTCAATCCAATGTTACAGGTGTCAGATTTCCCATCAAATCGTTCATTTCCTGCAAGACTCCTTTTGTGGTCTACCTGTTGGAGTGCCCTTGTGGACTACAATATGTAGGGCGAACAGGTAGACCATTGAAACGACGTCTTGCAGAACATGTTTATAATATAAAAAGGGGTCTGGAGACACATAGCGTCTCCAGTCACTTTAAAAATAAGCATGGACAAAATCCGGAAGGGTTAATCTGTAAAGGGATTGACTGCCCCAAGCAGAATTGGAGGGGGGGTGATAAAATCAATCTTATATCCAGACGCGAAAGCTACTGGATATATACCCTCAAAACCTTAACCCCGAGAGGATTAAACATCGAATTTGACCTGGCAGCATTTTTGAGGGACAGTTAGGTCTGTAACTGCTGATGTTGAATATTGCATAACCAGGTTATCTGTTTTTGTTTTTTTGCTATGCAAATAATCTCTTTCCACCTCTGGGTCCTTTATGCTGTTAGCAACAGTGATCAATACAAATAGCTATCTCGCACATTGAATAATAAGCCACAGGGTTGCTAATTACTTTTTATTTCTACAATTTATAGAGTTTTATTATGGTTTTTATGATACTGATGTATTAAATAATTTTGTGTAAAGTATTTTACAGCATGCTAGAATGTAATCATCTAGTGCAATTGGCTGTCCAGGCATGAAGTGGTTAAACCTGCTAAACACACGAATTGCCAGGTATCAGCCAACAAGTGGACAATCAACAGGAGTTCCCAATCAGACATTCAACTAATGGGAACTCCCTGTCAGCTTTGCACAAGGGTATAAAATACCTCAAGTGCCCTCACAGCTCCATTACCCCTGAAGAAGTGACGTCAGAGTCACGAAACGCGCGTAGGGTGGAGCCTGTTGAACGTGCTGCAACGTGCAGACCCTGTGGAAGGAAAGGAGGTTGATTGACGGGGAACGTCATCGGAGGAGGGACTAGGCGCTCCGAGTCGCGGCCACGAAGCGGGGACCCACGCCGGCTCCAGCCTCCCCCTGCAATCCCTCGACATCCTCCCATGTGAAGCGGACGGCACGTTGTAGGACACGCATAGGGCATTCTCGCATGTGAGTGCATGTTTTTATGCTTGTCATTTTTTAACAATAAATGTTATAGTGCTATACTATTGGTGCCCCTTTCTGTTCCCAATCGGTATGGTGATGCTGATGCTGGAAGTGTAAAGCGTGATACCAGCAGCAGGAATCAGCCGGAGCCAATCGTGGGGGGACTTAAAGAAACCTTTTGAGGCCCATTCTTATCTATTTTTAAGTAAGTAGATAGCAACGGTGGGGTCTTGGAATACTGACCATAGGGTACTGCGCAATGGTTGTTTTATTTGTATTTTCAGACCAGCATTCTGTGTAAAAGAACGGGACATTGTGGACTGTGGATCTTCTTTATACCATCTTTTGATTCATGGGACTACTCCGATTCGCCAGGGAATTATTGTCTGTGTTTTATCTGTGTCATTTGTTATCTCTCAATTCCTGACCAACCTACTAGAAACCCTAGACCAACAATCCCTGTCCTCTCTGATCATTGGAGGAGACTTTAATATGGTAGCCTCATTCAAAAATGATAAATCCGGCCCTGGCCAAACAAGCCCAGACCACACACTCTCCCCGAGCAGCGCCCAGGCCCAGAAAAAAGATAAGAAATTCCGTGATATTATGGAAAATTACTCACTGATCGATATATGGAGGGCTCAGCACCAGGGCCAGAGGGACTATAATTTTTTCTCCACCCCTCATCAGTCCTATTCGAGGATCGATTATTTTCTGGGCACCAGCAACGTCTTCCAGGCCTCCTCCCAGTCCAACATCGGACCGATCACATGGTCCGACCACGCACCTATTGATCTCTTATTATCCCTCCCATTTGTCAAACATGCCCAATATAAATGGAAGCTCAATGACTCCCTGCTTAACTGCCCCGACACCGAGACTTCAATTCGCCAAAAACTGATATCCTTCTTTAGGTATAACAAAGGTACTGCCTCAACCCCAGCTATGCTATGGGAGGCGCATAAAGCTACTATCAGAGGAGACTTAATTTCCGTGGCCTCACACAAAAAAAAGCAAAAACTTAAACTCCAAAAAGAGCTCACAGGAAAAATCTCCCAGTTAGAAGCCCAACACAGAATCTCAACCTCCACGAAGACACTAAAGCAACTAACTCTAGCCAGAGCTGCCCTCAAACACACACAGCTAGAGGAAGTTGAAAAAGCCCTCAGATGGTCTAAACAAAATTACTTTGACAAAGGCAACAAAGCCGACAAGCTCCTGGCCTCAAAGTTAAGGGGTGCCAGAGCAAAAGCCCAGATCGCAAAAATCCAGACAGATAAAGGACAGGTCACATATCTAGAGAAGGAGATAACACGAGAGTTCGCGAAATTTTACTCAGACCTGTATAATCTTCATCCCCCAGACCAGGACCCAGTTAATATCACTAAAACAACCCAATACCTGGAGCAGTGTAGCCTCCCCACACTCACCCCCGAAGAGACAGAGAGCTTGAACAAAGCAATAACTCAAGAGGAACTGTCCCAAGCCATACAATCTCTCAAGATAGCAAAAACCCCGGGCCCAGATGGCTTTTCTAATAGCTACTATAAATTGTTCCTACCTATTTTATCCCCCTACCTCCTTCAAATGTATAACTCGTTCCTACAGGGAGAGCCGATACCCTCTACTATCACAGCAGCAAACTTAGCAATTATTCACAAAGAGGGTAGAGACCCTCTCCTCTGCGGGAATTATAGGCCTATATCCCTGCTGAATACCGATCTCAAAATCTACAGTAAGATCCTGGCAAACAGGCTAAACCCAATTCTCCCTAGACTCATACATGTAGATCAAGTAGGTTTTGTGTCCGGAAGACAGGCCTCCGACAACACACGTAAAATAGTGGATATAATAGACCACGTGCATCTCTCTGGGACCAGGGCAATGATTCTAAGCCTCGACGCTGAAAAAGCATTCGACAGGATCAAGTGGTCCTTCCTAGACCAGACCATGCTGAGGTTTGGATTCTCAGGACCTTTCCTGGAAGGAGTGAGTGCTCTTTACCATAACCCAACAGCATATGTCAAACTGGCAGGTGGGTTCTCGGATCCAATAAAGATCAGAAATGGGACCAGACAAGGCTGCCCACTCTCCCCTCTATTATTCGCCCTAACTATAGAGCCCCTAGCAGCTAAGATCAGGGACGAACCCAACATAAAAGGTATTCAAATTGGAGATAGAGAACACAAAATTTCGCTGTTTGCAGACGATGTAATCTTGACCCTCGCGACCCCCCATACCTCCCTCCCTAACCTTCAACGACACCTGACTCAATTTGGCCAAGTATCTGACTACAAAGTAAACATGGACAAATCTGAGGCCCTAAATTTATCCCTCCCCCCCAGGACTGGAGCCTTATACAAGCCAACTATAAATATCGCTGGAGCTCCACCCACATTAAATACTTAGGTGTCAAAATCTCTAATTCCTACAGCTCCCTATATCAATATAACTACCCCCCTCTTTTTAACCAGATCAAAAAAGACCTAGAGATCTGGAAAAAACACCAAATCTCGTGGTTTGGGAGAATGACGGCAGTAAAAATGAACGTTCTCCCAAGACTGTTATATAATTTCCAAACCCTTCCAATACCGGTCCCACAAACAGCGCTTAAAATCATGCAGTCTCTAATTCTCCAATTTATTTGGAACGACAAAAGGCCCAGAGTCCCTCGGTCAGTGATGTTCTCGTCTAGAGAAAGAGGAGGTGTGGGGGTCCCCGACCTTGCAAAATATTACATCGCAGCACAGCTGAAGCAGGCTGTAGTTTGGAATTGCGACCCGGCCCTAGCTTCATGGTTAGAGATAGAGTCTCACTACGCCTACCCCCTCTCCTTCCAAATGGCAATGTGGCCCACTGGCAGCAGAGGGGCTAAACCACCAAGGTTTGCCCTGGGAGCAATGAGATGCACGTGGGAGGTATGGCTTAAATGTAGAGGGAAGTACGGTCTGGTAGCATACCCCTCACAGCTCACTCCCATCTTCGGGAACCCCAAATTCCCTCCAGGGTGTTCCCCAAGTCAATTTGACCAATTTCAGGGTCACAACATTAGGATGGTGGCCGATCTGCTGCAGAAAGATGAGATCGCTACTTATCAGGTGATAAGGGATAAATACGAGATACAGGGCCTCCACCTATTTAAATACCTGCAAGTGAGACACTTTCTTTTATCCCTCTCACCAACCTCCAAATTTCCTAAACTAACCAGATTTGAAACCCTCTGTGCCAAAACATCCTACCAAAAAGGCCTGATCTCTCAAATATATAAAGGATTAGAGCCCCCCTCTAGCCCACCCAACCATCGATATATGCAACGATGGTCCGAGGAATTGGGCCTCTCAATAGATCCGGAGGATTGGGAGGAGATCTGGGAGCAAGCCTCTAAAACCTCAATTTGCACAACAATAAAAGAAAACATATACAAAATCCTATTCCAATGGTACCTGACCCCCGCTAGGCTGAGCCAGATCTACCCAGGCGCAGTTGATCTGTGCTGGAGGGGATGTGGTCAAAAGGGGGACATGGCCCACATTTGGTGGTCATGTCCGGAGATTGAGAAATTCTGGGCCATGATCCAGAGGCTCATACGCGAGGTCACGGGACTAACCCTACCCTTGGACCCAATGACCCTGGTGCTGAACAAACCTGTTAATGACCTCCCTCCACCGATGTCCAGACTTATAACGGCCATATTGACGGCGGCTAGGTGTTCCATCGCTGCCGCTTGGAAGCAGACAAAATCCCCCTCTAGAACCACTGTCACTAGAAGAATCAACGAAGTTATGACGATGGAGAAACTGACCGCCCTGCTCCAAAAGAAAATACCCCAATTTCTAAATACCTGGGACCCGTGGCTAACAAAATAAACATACTCATATGCAGTCGCGGAGGTAGGAGCGCGCCACCCCTCCCCCCTCTCTCCTAGGTTCCCCCCCCCTTCCCCCCCGCACCCCTGTATGTCTTCCCCCCTCCCCCCCCCTCTTCCCCCTCCCCTCCATATCCCCACACCCAAGAAAATGGAAAATGTTAAAGGGTCACTTTCAGATTGTTAAAAACACCACTGTCATGGGATCATGACACCCCTGTATGTACTGTTTGACATGATTGTGCCCAATAAAAAAATTGAGATAAAAAAAAATATCTCCAAACTTGATAAAGAAATTATGGAGAAGAAACAAATTAAGTTTGATAGGGATCACTTGGACTATGAGCGTGGCCAAATTTACATCTGGCAAAAACCCCCTCGTCCAATAAGGAATCCCAACGCTCCCAATAAAGCTAAAAAAACAAATCAAAAAAGTCAACACCATGTACAAGGTTCCAAAGAGAAATCTACTTCTAAACCCTCTATACTTAAAAAGAGAACAGGAGACCAATCAAGTTTTTCAGACGCCTCTGATAGTGATTACCGGTCACATGGAGTGTCTTTTTCCACCAGACATACACCCAATCAAGGTGAATATAGCAGTGATCATGATTCAGAATATGGACATGGATCCAAAAGTGAGCAAAGATCTACACCATCATTGTTTTCCCAATCAAAAAACGACCAAGGACTAGGCGCTCCAAGGGATGAGGGCGCAGTCTCAAAAAGAAAAAAAATATACATGAGCTCTGAAAATAATGTCATTAACATCTCTGGGATACCTCTTTCTGTGAATGAACTGTCTTTACTAAACAAAGGACTGAATTTCGCTCCCATGGAAAACTTTAGGTTGTTCAATACTATAATAGATTTACAATGTTTCATTAGAAAACTAGTGTTGAAAAAGTTTTTTCATAAAGATGATGCGATTATAACTGATGATGTAACTAATTCTACCCTTGTTATGTTTCAGGATTCTGAGTCAACAAATGACGGTTTAACATCATTCACCGAGCTATGTACCCTTCAAGACATGAACAGTCTTCTAGATGAACAGACTACAGAGGAGGAGGAGACATCAGTGTCCTCCTTCCTGGTAGGTTCTAGAGACTCAGGCTTAAAGACACGCTCAACCTTCTATCCCTCTCACATCAAGGCCCCACACATAGCCACGTTCGAGAAACTAGTCGAGAGAGACTTACTACTATTAGAAAAAGGTTACAAGTTCACCCCCCATGCCGGCAACAATATGTCCAAAAATGACAAGCTGAGTATTCAAAGCTTGATGACCAACAAAAATTTGGTCATAAAAAATGCCGACAAGGGGGGTGCAATTGTTGTACAAAGTAGTGTTAAATATCGATTAGAAGCTCTAAAACAATTACATGACATAAAATCATAAAAAAAACCTCAAATCTGACCCAACTGATGTTTTTGCAAAACAGCTAAACAACATCCTTGACTTCGGTGCAATTTTACAAGTGTTAAGCGAAAAGGAAAGAAGCTTCCTGTCCGTTCAAAATCCGGTAATCCCCATTTTTCACCATCTCCCAAAGATCCATAAATCTTTGGTCGACCCTCCTGGGCGACCAATTATATCCAGTATTGGATCTTTGGGAGATGGATTATCCAGATACATCGATATTTTTTTGCAACCACTGGTCCACAAACTTCCGTCATACCTACAGGATTCTACTGACTTATTAAATTCACTGTTTAAATTCACTTGGTCCCCTAACTATCTATGGGTCACTTTAGATGTAACATCCCTTTACACAATTATTGATCACTCACAAGGTATCGCAGCAGCACAACATTTTCTTAATCAATCACTGTTATCACCAGCACAAGTCACATTTATTTTAGAATCTATTTTATTTTTACTCACACACAACTATTTTCTCTTTGACAACACTTATTATTTACAGACACGAGGCACTGCAATGGGCACGTCATTTGCACCGTCCTATGCAAACTTATTCATGGGATATTGGGAGCACAAACACATTTTCAGTCACACTAATTCTTTCCGTAATAACATCATTTTCTATCGGAGATTTATCGACGATTTGTTTTTGATTTGGGAAGGTGACACTAGGTCTCTGACGGAATTTGTGGACCAGTTAAATAGGAATGATTACAACCTACATTTTACTTTTTTACATCATGAAAAGAAGATCGAGTATCTTGATTTACTTTTATCTGTAGATTCATGTCAATCTATTCAATCTGACATCTACAGAAAACCAAATTCAAGAAATACGTTTCTAAAAGCCAACAGTGGTCACCCACGTCCTCTAATAAAAGGCATACCGAAGGCACAATTCCTAAGGTTGAAACGTATTTGCTCAACAGAAGATTCATTTGTAGAGCAATCTAAAGAATTGGCTTTGAGATTTTTCAAAAGGGGATACTGTAAAATGGACCTACAGGAAGCTTTTGATCATGCATTTCATACCCCACGTACCAAACTGTTGAAGAAAAAGATTAAAATAGATTGTAAAAAAGAATCAACGCCACTCTATTTTATTACACAACATAGTCGTCAAGCAAATAACATCCGCTCCATTATATCAAAACACTGGAACATCTTGTCATTGGATAATAAACTTAAGCCACACATTGAAAAGTTACCCAAATTTGTGTTCAAAAAAGCTAAGACCATCTCCAATTATATATCACCAAGTATCTATACAAAACCACATACAAAAACCAAATGCTTTGACCCTCCTATGGGTTTTTACAAATGTGGCTTTTGCAAAGTCTGTTCCTATGCAAAACCAATTAAAACAATTCAGTCAAAGATAAACAAAAACAAAACCAAATTGAGGAGTTTTATTACGTGCAACACCAACCATGTAATATATCTCTTGACATGTGGCTGTGGTATGGGCTATATAGGGCGAACGATACGACCATTAAAACTTCGAATAATGGAGCACATTAGAAGTATTAAGAACAAAGACCAGAGGTTCCCTGTGGCACGACATTTTATGGAATGTCCTAAAGGAAATCTGGACCAGCTTACATTCAGTGGTCTAGAACACATTCCACTCTCAGTCCGACGTGGAGATCGTCAGAACACTCTAAATAGAAAAGAGATGTTCTGGATCTTCACGTTAGATACCATGACACCTAGAGGTATCAACGTGGATTGGGAGATAAAACATTTTCTGTAGAACCATCTATCTCTTGCCACAGGGAACCCTGTAAAATATGTGTTCCTGTTCGTGCAGTTCGCCCATATGGCCCATTAATACACTCCTTTGAGTAAGTGATCCTAACCAATATGACAATGACAAAATAAATATTTTTGTCTATTTGTAATGTTAAGTACCTAGCATTTATTTAAAATATCGATATATCTTTTATTTGGTCCTTTTTTATATTATGTTCAACGAGGAATGCCAAACATCATATATATATATCTTTTGCTCACTAAATCCATTCCATATGTTTACAATATGTTTATAATATGTTGTTATAAATATGACAATATTTAATTCATTTCTATGCCCTTTCCCCCTCCTTCCTCCCCCCCTTCCCCCTCCCTCTCCTCCCCCTCCCCCCTCCCCCCCCTTTTCTCCCTTTCCTCCCCTACCTTCCCTACCCTTTCTTTTCCCACCCTTCCCCTCCCTTCCCTTCCCCACTTATATCATTAATCATGAAATCTGCAAAGTTCATACTTGTGGGTTCGGTTAACCATATTGATGAATCAAATCATTATTAACAGCATGTCTAATTATGCAATCTCTTGCTGGTCTTGTTATTTGATTTTATACAATTGCATTTATATATATGAAAACTCTAAAGTGCAACTGAGTATGTTCTGATCAAGCTAATTGTTCTAACTACGAATTGTAATAATAGCAACATAAATGTACTAAAAGTATGCTTTACACCATTATCAATTAGATATTGGAAATTCCCATTACCCCTGCCATTACTTGTTTTTAATTTTAATTATCATTATTTTTTTCATTTATTTTTTTCATCTGTTGCTTTCTATTATGATATACACATTATGAAATTTATTTTTGTATATATTTAGATTTCATTAAGGTTTATATTTGATTAATAATATGAATAGTATTATCTATGATGTTTAAAAGTAGATTGCTCAAATGTTTGTTTTCAATTGTTTTTAACCTTTTAGTCCCTACTGCGCATGACACTGAAGCCCATGGGTGCCGAGTGAATGTCATCCAGCTGGGACTCAGTATCCCATCATGCAGCTTGCTGTGCGTGTGGTGTCGGCTCACTGGCTGACAGGCACCATAGGTGGCGCACTTGCGCTATGTGTGAGCGCCGTCAAGCCACGAGCCTGGCAGTCTATCATACAGCACGCAGCATACCCACAGCCCATTCGCTGTATGACGTCACTTCCGGTTCACATCCGGTATATCAGTAGCCTGCAGACGGGTAGTGTTACTCTTTGAAAAAGCCCATGCTTGGGTGAAACGCGTTAGAGGTGCAGGGGCATCCTTTTCCCCCCCTCTTTTTAACTATGCTTCAATAAAGGAACACTTTACAGCACAGTCCAGCATCTGCTACGTTTTTTCTGCCTCGTGGTGCCCGCTGAAACACTTCTTCCAAACCGGAACAGGTACATTCTCTCTGCATTTCTTGTCAGCTATGGAGCACACAGAACCGGCGTTCACACCACATGTGAGTAAAACTGCTGCTTAAATGAGAGCCACCCCAGGCATACAAGATTATTCAATTCAGGGAAACTGCAGAGGTCAAGGGGGGGTTTAAACACTCCCCACTTACAACTCCGCACATCCCTGTTATACCTGGTGCCATATAGGGGTTCAATGCATATAGCCTCAAGCATGCAATACCACACCAAGTGATCCGGTTTAAAACGCAGTTAAAAACATTATTTTAGAATCATTGTGGGTCACATATGCTCTGTAGCACTGGTTAACTGGGGCCACTTACCCCATACATTTTTGTCCTATAATATAAATAACAGATCATGGGAATAAGTTCTTCAGACATAAAAGTAACATTAAGGAAGAGGAGTCCCTGCTCAGAGGAGCTTACAGCCTAAACCTGGTCCGACCTGATATGGTCCGACCAGAGGATCTCTTCCCGGGCGCCGGGATGCATGTGACCATGCCAGACTGAGGACCACAGTGCATCCAGGTTGCCCGGGTCTTTCTTGATTGGGGTGCTGGACGTGCATGAGGGAGGTTTGGGTATTGCCCGGGTTAGATACTGAAGTGCTCCTCAATAACGACCTGGGGCATGTTACTTGTGTTTTAATGGCAGAATTTGCTCCTGTTGCAGCGATTACCAGGAGCCAGAGCAAAGCAATTGCACATGAGGATTTTGCCATCCCCCTGCATTTGGGACCAATAGTTCCAGGGGTCTCCTAGGAGACCAGGCAGGTAAGCCAGACAGAGTCGCAACAAGGTTCTGACTTATCTCCCGCTTTACCTGATTCCCTTGCACCTGACTTAGAGACTAAGGGTGGGTGGCCAGAATTAGGGGCACAGTATAGGGAAGCGGTGCGGTCTGATGCCAGCTTGGAGGGCATGAGACTCTGGGTGTCCGAGTCTGCCCCGGAAAGTGGAACATATCGGCTCTTATGGCACCATGGGCTCTTATATAGAGAGTTCTACCGTTCCAGATAGGGTTTGGACAGGTAGAAGACAGTTAGTGGTACCAAAGGAGTATAGGCAGTAATTGTTACAGGTAGCCCACTCCATACCACTTGCGAGGCATCATGGGGTCACTCGTACAAAAGCCCGGCTTTTGCAGCATTACTACTGGCCAGGGGCATCAGGGGCAGTGGCAGAGTTCTTCCGGTCCCGTGATGCCTGCCAGCGAGTAGGTAAGGCGGGTGATCGTGTGAAGGCACCCCTGAACCCACTACCAGTTTGTCTGGCAACTGTTACATTTTCTCAGTGGAGGACTTTGCCACCAGGTACCCTGAGGCTGTAGTACTAGCCACCATTGACGCTAGGCAGTAGCAAAAGCATTGATAGTCATATTCACTAGAGTAGGTTTCCCTAGTTAGATTCTGACTGATCAAAGGTCGCAATTCATGAGCTCATTGCTATAGTGTCTTTGTATGTTGCTTCAACCATGAAAAGCCCCATAAGATAGTTCAGGTTGGGGAGCGGATAACGTCAAAGGTGATAGTTTCATTGTGAAGGATACAGGGATGAGCAGCGGGCCTGCCTCCTGAGTAATAGTGCCAGGAACAAGAGGTCTCCCACCAATGGTGGTTTCTGCCAACGGAGTTCCTTTGGGACTTAGCAGAATGACGTTAGATGCTGCAAATGCTTTGTCAATTAAGTTGCCAGCAGCACCAAATTCCACAAATGCCTGTGTAGGGCTGGAAAAAGTTCCCCATGATATACTGTATTGACAGAAATCAATAACTGTTGATTGTATCTTGGTGGAGGAATAGCAAAAAACATCTATAGAAGAATTCTCAACACCCTCTAGGCTCTAGAGTTTCCCGAAGTGGCTCCTCCCCCTACAGAACAGACAAAGAGTGCTAATATGTCTCCCATGCATTTCCTCTTTGAAGAACCTCATACCAGCTAATTACATGGGCTCTTCATCAGCTGGCTGTGCCCCGGAGGTGAACTGGAAGTGGGGTGGGGGAAAGAATATGGGAGTTCTGCGCGATTGTTCCCGCTCCATTTGACGTTCTCGAATATGCAGGTGCATGCGTATATACAGACCGATGATATCCTCCAAACCGGTTGGGACGTCTCGACAAGGCAGCTCATCTTTTAGACGGCCCCTATAGTCAGGTGATTTCAACCCGTCTCAGCCGCTTGGGTTCATAAATCAATAGTGCATTGCCCTACCATGCATGTATCCTGATAGATACAGAACAGCGATGTGGAGGCAGACGATACCTGTCCTGGGGCATCAAAGACCCGCTGAAAGGCCTGGATAAACTTGGTTAAGTCATTTAAATGGGGAAAAACAAAAAACAAAACTGTGCGCTACTACCTAACTACCTATTAAGTATAAAAGTAAAGACAGTGCAGTGACTATACCATCAAATAAGTGATGAAAAATGAATAAAAAGTTAAACCACAAATCCCACAGTGAGATAATTATGCATTAAATAATAAATGCCACATAACCGTCTTGGGGATAAGGGCGTCTGCAGCTGTAAACGCAGGGGTGGCTCAAGCACCCCACACACACACTAAGAGAAGGGAAGAAGTAGTTAATTCTACGAAACGCGTTGGATGTAACACTCTATTGCCTTATATCTGCCTATATTGGCCTTTGTCTATACACTGGCCTGTCCTGTTTTTATTTCATCCTGTGTGCTGTTTTGGACACTTGTGAGAGACTTTGTAAGACTGTTCAAACTTCCCTATTGAATCCACCACTGCTGTGGAGACAGTGACGTCACTACACAGCGTCCCGCGACGGAGCGGCATCGTGGCACGCTGAGGGCACCCCAGTGAGCTGCGGTCCTACCTCTGTGCAGAGGATATACCTGCTGAGGTATAGGAGCAGCTCCATATCGGCCAGGAAGCCGGAGCGATTTCAACGAGCCCCAATACAAGCTGCTGAACCTGGGTGCATGAAGGGAAATCCCCTTGGGAGTGAAAGACTGACGTCCTGCCCCAGAATCAACCGAGCTGCATCAGCAGAGGGAAACAAGCACCTGAATCTACAGCTAACAGCTGCCGAGTGGTAAACAGTGTGATACACACTACATGCCTTTTACCAATCTCTTTCATGTACGCAGATATATTACCCCCTTTTTAATTTGATAATATATTGTTGAATTTGCTTCACTATTTGGCGTTGTGCGCTGTTTTCTTTTGTTTCCATTTACATGGGGAACATCATTGTCCTATAATGGAGACACCCATGCCAAAGCCTTGTCAGAGAACAGGGAGATGATGATGTACGCCACACCTTTTCCAACTGAGAAGCTTCACAAGGACGGCTGGAACTCGACTGAATGGAGCATTGGTTCAAGATTTTTTTTTCGGGGGTAGTATTGTGTACGTATGTATTTGGGGGGGGGTAGTGTATGTATGTATGTATGTACTGTATGTATTTATTTGGAGGGCTAGTGTATGTATGTATGTATGTATGTATGTATGTATGTATTTATTTGGAGGGCTAGTGTATGTATGTATTTTGAGGGGGAGGTGACATATCCCAAATGTAGTGATTATTCACCAGGAAGTGAAGCCCACACTGCCCTTTCACATATAAATAGCTCTCAGGGTTTGGACCCCCCCAAACAGATAATTGAGTCTCTGCCGGGTTCAAATCATATGATAGACTTTACTTATTTATATGTGAGGAAGGCAGGGTTGTGATTGCGTGTGGGGTGGGGTGAATGTAGTGTGTTAGGGTGATTTAGGTGATGAGTGAGAGGGGGCAGAGTGATAGAGGAGGGAGAGGGAAGAAAATAAATACAGAGGACCAAGCATATTTCGATTTATTTAGCGTTTTTTTGCCCAAGGGTGGAAATGACAAATGACTAACTATTTTGTAGAAAAAAACAATGAAAAAAACTAAATAGAGGTACTTATTATTGTGAGATGCATTTTATTCCCCTACATATTTTTTCCTTTCCCTAATTCTGATTAAAGTTAGTTTGTAACCCACTCACCGGTTTCGGCCCTTTTTTCTTTGAATCGGGCACCCGGGAGAGAAGCCACTTACATACCACCTCCATAAGGAGGAGTAGGCAATCACCCCTACACCAAAAAACTCAGTTTTACTTCATTTACCAGCACCGCATACCACCTCCAGCAGAAGGAGGAGGAAACCACTGCTTCTGGCAAACACCCAAATATAACGATTACTGCCAAACAAGCATCACAACTTTTGCCAGACAGCAGGCTGTTTTTTACTGTTTTTTACTGCATAAGCAGCATCACTTTTCCTGTTTGGCAGCAGGCTGCACACAAGCGCGCCAATCACCGGCCCCCACAGTCCCTCTATATATATTTTTATTTTTATATTTTCTATGTCCCATCCCTCACACCACCACCAACCACAGAAACCTTTTTTCCATTGAAGTATTTTTACTTAGACATCTGCATCGAAGCCCCAATTCAGTCTTTTAACAAAGTGTTTTAAAAGATTTTTTATCCAAGCATTTTTTATCCAAGCATTTTTTATTCATTTTTTATTAAACAACCACATTATATTACTGGTTAAATGTTTTGTATGGCTTGACACTAATCACGTGTCCCTCATTTTCTCTTTTCATCCTGTGAGCGAAAAACCCGTGCGCTGACCAATCCACCGATTCTACGACGGATGAGGTCCAAGGTTTTCTTGAATCCAGGATGCCCTGCCGAACGGACGGCGTGTCCCCAGTCCAGTATTTCAGGGATAAATTTGGGTTCCACATACAAAGAGTCTTTAGGAACCACAAGACCGGACGGGAGGTTCTCTTGAGACTTGATGATCCTCTCAAGATTCTTGAATGCCACAGCTGCTAAGATTCTTTGTTTAGGGAGGATGGACTCAGTGGTTTTCTCTGATCTCTCTTCAGAAGAGTATTGCCGGGAGAGAGCATCCGCCTTGACGTTCTTAGTGCCGGGAATGTATGAGAGAACAAAATTGAATCTAGAGAAAAATAACGACCAGCGAGCTTGGCGAGGACCTAAGCGACGGGCATTCTCAATGTACAATAAGTTCTTATGGTCCGTAAGAATGGTGAATGGCTCTTTTGACCCCTCCAGAAGATGTCTCCATTCTTGAAGAGCCATCTTGACGGCCAAAAGTTCCCTATTGCCCACGTCATAATTCCTCTCTGCCGATGAAAATCTTTTGGAGAAAAACCCGCAAGGATGAAGTTTATCCTGGGAAGAAAATTTCTGCGACAGAACCGCCCCAGCCCCACAGTCCGAAGCGTCAACCTCTAAGGTGAAGGGGAAATTCGTGTTAGGGTGTCGAAGGATGGGAGCAGAGACAAAAGTTTGTTTCAGTGTCTCGAATGCCGTGACAGCTTCTGGAGACCAAGATGAAGGGTCTGCACCTTTTTTGGTCAGTGCCGTGATAGGAGCGACAATGGTAGAAAAGTTGCGGATAAACTTCCGGTAATAATTAGAAAAACCCAAAAACCGTTGAACAGATTTGAGGGAATTGGGTTGTGGCCAATCCACGACGGCCTTTAGCTTCTCTGGGTCCATGGCCAAACCTTTGTTGGAGATGATGTATCCGAGAAAAGAAGTGGTAGACTGATGAAAAATGCATTTCCCCATTTTAGCAAACAACCGGTTCTCGCGGAGGCGTGAAAGCACAAACTTCGTATGGATGATATGATCCTGTAAGTTTTGAGAAAAAATAAGGATGTCATCCAGGTATACAATGACAAATATATTTAGAACGTCTCGAAAGATGTCATTGATGAAGTCCTGAAAAACTGCCGGTGCGTTGCATAACCCGAAGGACATCACTAGATATTCGTAGTGTCCGCTACGGGTGTTGAAGGCAGTCTTCCATTCATCGCCCTCCCAGATGCGGATGAGGTTGTATGCCCCACGGAGATCCAGTTTAGTAAAGAGATTGGCCCCCTGAAGTCTATCAAAGAGTTCGGAGATGAGTGGGAGTGGATAACGATTCTTCGCCGTGATATGGTTCAGACCCCGGTAATCAATACATGGTCTGAGAGTACCATCTTTCTTTTTGACAAAGAAGAATCCAGCCCCCGCAGGAGAATTGGAATGACGTATGAAGCCCCGCTTAAGATTCTCACGAATATATTCGTCCATAGCTTTGGTCTCGGGCAACGAGAGAGGATAAGATTTGGCTTTAGGCAAGGTATAACCAGGTACCAGATCAATCGGACAATCGTAGGAACGATGAGGAGGTAGAAGTTCAGACTGAGCCTTGCTGAAAACGTCCAAGAATTTGGCGTATGGAGAAGGTAACTCCCTCCGAGAACTTGATGTGTTGGCTAATAGAAAGGATGGTTGCTTGATAGAGGAAAAGGGTTTCTCTGACCTTGACCTCCAGTTAATAGGGTTAGGAGAAACCCAATCGATGAGTGGATTATGCTTCTGTAACCAGGGCAAGCCAAGCGTGATAGGTGTTCCTGGGGCATGAATAACATCAAAACCCAGAGTCTCTTTGTGAGAATGAGTAGAAAGGGTGATAGGTCCGGTCTCTAAGGAGATATAAGCCGGGGTGAGAGGTCGATTATCAATCCCGACCAAGGCAACGGGAGAGTCCTTCCTGGAAAGCGGAATTTGATTTTGCTCAGAAAAGGTTTGATCTATGAAATTCCCTCCTGCGCCGGAATCGATAAATGCAGCAGTGGAGGTGCGGAAAGTCGGTCCTGAAAGGGAGACGGGAATAGTCAATCTTTTGGGAAGTTCCCTTCTGGGAGGGGGACAAGGAGATTCAGTACCCAGAGAGCGCCCCTTCGTACTCACTGGGCTTAGTCGTTTCCCGGAGATGGAGGATGGTTACGGGTACGCTGCTCAGAAGCTCCGCAATGATGGCACGATTCCCCAGTAGAGCGAAGTTGTCGTGACGGTAACCGAGGTTGCTGAACTCCAAGTTGCATCGGCTCTGGAGCCTCCAGAGCCGGTAACGGGGATACGACGGGTCTCTGGTTAGTAGAGAACCTGGAAAAGGAAGCACGGAAAGGCGTAGCCCGGGGAAGCTGACGCTGAGCGCGGCGTACCTGAAGGCGCTGATCCATACGAGTAGCCAGGGTGATGAGATCCTCCAGTAACTCTGGCCTGGTGTGGGAAGCAAGTTCATCCTTCAGAGACTCCGATAGACCTTTCCAGAAGACGGCGACTAAAGCCTCCTGACCCCAATGAGTCTCAGCTGCTACAGTTCTGAATTCCAAGGCGTATTGACCCACAGGCCGACGTCCCTGTGTAAGCTCTATGGTATCAGAAGCAGTCTCTTGACGTGCGGGGATATCAAAAACCTGTCGAAAGTCCCGTCTGAAGGCCGCGTAATCGCGGGTAATATCAGGGCGTAGTTCCCAGATCGGAGAGGCCCATGCCAGTGCATTACCTGTGAGCAGACTATATACGTAGGCTACCTTTTTCCGGCCAGTAGCATACAACTGGGGAGCCATCTCGAACTGGATCTCGCACTGGTTGAGAAAGCCACGACAGGCGTGTGGATCCCCTGCGTAGGGCCTTGGAGCCGGAATCTTCGGAACTGAAAATTAAGTGGAAGATAAGTCAGGCTGCGCCGGGGGTGCAGCCGCAGGCGGAGCCTGTAAAGGGCGGTCCGATACCTGTTGGGAGAGGAGAGCCACTTGATCCGTTAAGGCCTGTATTTGTTGGTACATGGCCGTCATCATAGAGTCCACAGTCCGGTCTGCGTCTTGTGGGCTCGACATAATGTTACGCCGGTGCTGCCCGCAGACCAGACCCGTTCCTTTCACTGAAGTGAGGAACGTATAGAATCACGCACCCGCAGCAAAGGGAGCGTGTCCGGAGTGTGGTGATTTTGGTGTTGCCAGGCCAGGTGTATTTAGCTAGCAATACTTGCCGGTACCGGTGTAGAAATGCCGTTGTTGTTGCCGTTAGCCAAAGTCTGGGATTGGAGAATTCCGGAAGGTCATTTGTCCAAGCAGGGGTCTAGAGCCAGAGAGAGACGTCCGCCAAGCCAAGTCGTAACCTGAGAGAATAAGAGAGAAAACGCCAGAGTAGTAATCCAAGTGAAAACTATGTCGAGCAATGAGTAAGAGGAAGAACTGGCATTATAAAGTGTGACTGGCCAATCAGAGGTGGGGGCAGGCCTGGAGGACTGCGTGGAGCTATCCTGGATAGGTCCCCTTGATTGGCAGGCAGGTGAGGACTCTTGTCTTGGTAGGAGGTCCTCTTAGTGTGCTGGGGGCGGTTCTTCACTGCAAGAGCAGTGAATAAATTAACCTCACCCGGCGCGCGCTGTTCAGGTGCGCGGCTGGGGAACACGGCGGCCGCATGCGGGACTGCAGACCCCGCGGGCATCCGAGGACGCAGAGCACAGCGGGGAACCCCCAGGACCGCCGAAGGTGAGTGACGCCAGCGAGAGGCGCGCGCCACGGTAGCGGGAGTAACCGCAGGAGAAGGAGGACCAGGGTGCAGATGCCGCGATCCCTGAATCCTCACAATGACACTGGGTGACCAGTTGGGTTGAGGTACCCTGTTATATCATCCTTACAGTTCCTTGTCTGAACCGTCATGGTTTGATCTGAGATGCCATTCTACCACAGCAGGTTTTTACCACAACTGGACGTGGATACTTTGCCTTTCCTCTCTGGCCCATTGCAACTCGTGCCACACTATGCCCACTGCTGATATATAGGAAGGCCATCATTTCCACAGCAGCAGGACATTTCCGAAGTTTCTGGTTTATATTTTTTCTATGATACATGTACTGTTGACATTAGGAAGACCGTTATTTCCACAGCAGTTACACCAATGGAATCAGCTACGTTTTGCTGTCCACTACAAGCTGTAGTATCTTGGACCTTCTGCAGTTTCTTTTGGGGTGCAGTGCCCCTTTGAAATTCAGCTTTATTATTGTTATATATGTGGGTTGCATGTACACTTATTAGCCAATTATGTATATCCCAAATATTATTATTGCATTTTGGCTCAATTTGTCACTGTACTAAACGACCAGTATATCCCCTTACATGAATTTGCATATGTATTTTGGCAAAGATCACTTTTATTTTCCGCCACATCATTATTGTACATATTTTTGCTTTATTATTGTGTTGTTTTCATCACAATGTCCACACGTGGGTGACACGATTTATACACATAGTGTCACACTCTGTATTGCTCCCCTTCCCTCTCTTCCCTCACCCCCTCCCCTTTTTTTTTCCAAGCAGGTTTTAACTAGTGCTTCTGGAGTTTAATGCTATCAGTGTGATCTGTGACACCTGTTTTGTTGGGTATTAATATTTATGCACTGCTTTCATGTAACTTGCACCACCTTGACAAAGGTACCTCTGGCGGACCGAAACGTTGGTTCTGTGTCTTTGCTTCACAATATACCCTTTTTGACCTTACAACTGAGTGCTACCCGTGTGATTTTGTCTCAACAATGGTATGGTATTATATATATATATATATATATATATATATATATATATATATATATATATATATATATTTTTTTTTTTTTTTGGTTTGGCGAGTAGATTTTTGGGTGATTTGTCGACCACTATATATATATATAGTGGTCGACAAATCACCCAAAAATCTACTCGCCAAACCAAAAAATCTACTCGCCACTTAGCCCCACCCTCAGTCTGTTTTTTTCAAAAGAAATTGAATAAATTCCAGGTAAGAACAACATTAGTTTTTGACATAACAGTTTATTTTTGTATTACATTTATACTTTACTACAATTAGACCTTGTTACATAATTGTGTGTGTGTGTGTGTGTGTGTGTGTGTGTGTGTGTGTGTGTGTGTGTGTGTGTGTGTGTGTGTGTGTGTGTGTGTGTGTGTGTGTGTGTGTGTGTGTGTAAATGTCGGATCTTGAAAAAAACAGATATGAATGACTAGTTTCCTGAACCCCTTAACCAGTGTCTGGATGCCCCCGCTTCACAATATCTAAAGCAGCAATCCCGCCTGGGATCTTACCTGATCCGCACTCCCTCAATGTCCACGTACCCTCATTCCCGCAATGTTATATATTGGAGGGGATGTGTTCACTACCCGTCTTCTGGGTTAGGGGGGATTCCGATGTCTCCCGTGTGAAGCTCGAGAGTTAGATCTGGAAGAAAGCAGTATAGGTTATTTTGGTGTACAGTAGGTATAGGCCAGTTAAGATATATAGCGTAAATAAGATATCCAGATCCAGAGTGTGAGACACAGAGAGAGTGTGCGTGTGAGACACAGAGTGTGTGTGTGTATGACACAGAGAGTGTGTGTGACACAGTGTGTTTGTGTGTGAGTGTTTATGACACAGAGCGTGTGTGTGACACAATGAGTGTGTGTGACACAAAGAGAGAGTGTGTGTGTGTGTGTGTGTGTGTGTGTGTGTGTGTGTGTGTGTGTGTCTGTGTGTGTGTGTGTGTGTGTGTGTGTGTGTGTGACACAGAGGGTGACACAGTGAGACAGAGTGAGACAGAGTGAGACAGAGTCAGACAGAGGGTGACAGGATGAGACAGAGGGTGCCAGTGTCAGACAGAGGGTGACAGTGTGAGACAGAAAGTGACAGAGTGAGACACAGGGTGAGACAGAGGGTGAGGCAGAGGGTGACTGGGTGAGAGGGGGGACAGGGTGAGACAGAGGGTGACAGTGTGAGACAGAGGGTGACAGTGTCACGGTTGTGCTCACCACAAACCTGGGTTGGACCGCGTGGCTGAGGTGGGGTTGTAAAAGCACCGACCTTAGACCGCGCAGGCTGATCCGGATTGCGCAGTTCGTAGTCGTACGTAGCAGGGTCGGGACTGGAGAAGGCAGCATCGTCAGTGGACAAGCCAAGGTCAGGATCGGAGACATCAGGGTTAACATTGTTCAAGCAGGAATTTGGCAACAGGTGGTCAGGAGTTCCCCGCTTCAGCTTAGGAGCGTGAGCGTGGGAGTAGCCTCTGCGCGTGCGGCGACCATGGCCCATGGTACTGGTCTCAGGAAAGGATAGGCAGACCAGAGTGGACACACAGCCTGGCTGCACTGGTAAACCAGTGCTTCAGCGCAAGAGTCCTGAGCGGGCTGGAGAATCCTCCGCTTCAGCGCAGGAACCAGGACACGGCCTCTGCAATAGAGAATGAGCAGCAGGCCCCAGGAACCAGGGAGCTGAAGACAACACTGGGGAAACCTCCGCTTCAGCACAGGAGATAGGAATAGACCGCTGCGTGACACTAGCAGCCGGTCTCAGGAAACATGGAGCTGAAGTCGACAAGGAGAGTACTCTGCTTCAGCACAGGAACAAGAACTAGGACAAAACAGAGTAGAAACGAGATGACAAGCCAGGGGCTTGTGGCAGAACACTCGGTGACATCCAGGAAGGACTATGCTTGGCAGGGAGCATTGTGGGAAGGCAGTACTTAATGGTCAGTGAACCAATAGCAGAAGGGGCGTGTGACAGTATTGCTTTAATGAGTGAATCCAGGCTGCAGTAAATACAAGGGGAAGTGTTCCGGAACTGCACAGGTTTGTAAGGCAAGGTAAACAGTAAACTGAGGTGTGGATTCCTTACAGTACCCCCCCCTTCAAGCGAGACCTCCGGGCGAACAAGAGCACTCATAGAGTTGGGGGAACTGGAATTGTTCCTGAACTGTCTAGGATTGGGGGTAGAGTCTTGGTCCATAGACTCGTGGTCACTCCTTTGTGTACCCCCACCCCCAGTGAGAACTGCGGCCAGACAGGCCCATCCATGGGTCTCAGGGACACTGAGTTGTTCCTAAAGTTTTTTAGGCGGAAATGGGATCCGTAAACGAGCAGTTCCTTGGCGAGTACTGTTCTAGGATATGAGAGTGGTGGTAGATGACATCATTGGTACGTGGCTCGCCCCGCGAAATGGCTTGGGAATCCAAGGCTGTGAAGAACCAGAGGGTTCCGGAGCCGAAACGGCAGAAGAACCCCCACTGGGAGCCCAGTCTTTAGTAATGGGACCAGAATTAAGGATAAGCGGCCTTGATAGTTGATCGAATATACCAGGGCGACCTTCGGGACAGACAAAGTCTTGGCTGACCTCTGCATGTAGGAATTTGAGAGGGACTTCTCCTCCAGAGGTCTCCCAGGTAGTGGTCAGCGAGGGTATGAGGTGGGTGGGAGCATTTCCCGGTATTGGTATGGAAGGTGACAAGGCAAGCAGTAAACCAGACATAGAGACCGAAATCTTGGGATACGTACAGAGTATTTCCAACTCAGAGGAAATAACAGGTGTAAAAGAAGGTTCCGAGGGGGAAAACCATGGTTTCACAGAGGCAGAGAAGCACTCAGCAGTGGAGCTCCCAAATACTGGGGAACCCTCAGTGGGAGATAGTTTTGTCTGGGGATTAGGAATAGGCTTTGGGGCTTTAATATCAGGATCTTGAGAAAATGGCAGAGCAAGGGTAGAGGAGGGGGGAAAGCTAACATCAGAAGCTGAAGTCTGTACTTCAGTGACAGGGACCTGAGAGACAACAAGCAGCAAGTAGGAACTATGAAAACTCTTAATGGCAGACACCTTAGGAGCACAAGGAGTCTTATCCGAAACTGCAAGGACCCTAACAACAGGGGTACTTGACATGACAAAAACATGAATAGGCGTGTTTACTAGTGCAAAAATTCTGATAACAGGACTCCTAGCCAGTAGTGAGGGTGTCTGGGTTTGACTAGTGAGAAAATCAGATGTATTAATAAGTGACTTAGAATCAATCACTGAGGTTCTAGGTTTTCTGGACATGTGTGAAAAAATACCCTTTAAGAGAGGAGATTTAATTTTCTCCCCGAGTAACCCAACGGTTGCTGGGGCATATTTAGACGCAGTGCTGAGGGACTGAGGTTTAGCAAGGGCAGGAAAACTAAATAGCTCAGATTTAAACACCAGGACTAGTAATATAGGCAGGGTGGTCTCAGACTGTATTAAGGGAGTAACAGATATGCTGATCCCTGGAGGGTTTGCATGGGCAGATAAATCAGGGGAACTAACAGCAAGGACAACCTCTATAGAAAGAGATTCTGAATCTGAAGGGAGGTTTTTACCTCTCCGAGTATCAGGACTGGCAAGGCAAATTTCAGAGAGAGGGGAAACTGTGTGCAGGCTTCTAGCTAGCACATATGAAAAAGCGTCACTTTTGAGTGAAAACAGTGTGTCAGCAAACATTCCTGGGAACACAACATGAACCCCAGGAGGGGCATACTGACCACTGTACGCTTTTAAGCCTAAGCTTTGAGAAGGGGAGAACACAGACAGTGCACGGGGTGGTAATCATAACTGTATTGGTCTCTGAAGTGGGTATTTGGTAAGGAGTGTCTGGGAAACCAGAAATGACTGCAGATTCCACGACGTGGGGACTATGCGCTGAAGCAGGGATCATCGCTCTCTGGGTGACCGACTGGTTCAGCGAAGTACCTGGGAATGGGAACTCTGCGACCAAGCTTAGGGAAAAACTTGGTAACTGAATACATTTAACTGGAATCAGAACTTTAGCCGAAGTTTCAGGGTGCACGGCAGCTGAAACTTGAGCTGAAGCAGGGGTTTTATAGCAAAAACTAACTAAGGACTCAGCAACGTTGGGGAAGTCATTTAATGCAACCTCTGCTGTCGGACTTGGGGACACAGTCTCTGAGGCTAGAACGAAGGCATTAGCTTGGAGGCAGCAAGAATTTACAGGAGTTAATGCAGATAGTACCTGAGAGTAGAACATAGAGAGTTTTTCCTCGGTAATAGGTGAGACCAGGGATTTCTCCTCTGGAGCTAGGGACGTGACCATGGCTGGTGGAGAACAGCGAGTTACCAAAGGGGACTCAGAGAGCTGCCCCACAGGGGTTAATACAGGAATGACCCTGGGAACAGAACTTAGAAATTCAAACTTAGTACGTGGAGGTAGGAGGGATTCGTTCTCTGACAGGGAAGGCACGCAGAACTGCCTAGCAGGGGTTAAAGCAGGAAAAACTTAAAGGGCTGAAAAGGGAGATTCTGAGTTAGAAATAGAGGAAAAAAGGGATTCGTTCTCGGATACTAGGACCTTAGTGTGGGCTAGAGACATATACGTAGACTCCAGGGGAACCTCACAGGGCGGATCGGCAAGGGTTAACATAGACATATCATTGGGGTCAGAGTAACCGGGGGTACAATCAGGGCAAGGGACCGTGGCAGCTTCTACGTTAGGGGGCAGTGATAGTGGGACAGTTTTGTCATTTCCTGGAGAGGGAGATATGTCCCCAGGTTTAGCGACAGGACTGGCAGCACAGGGGGACTGCCAAGCGGCAGCGTAGCTGGCGAGGAGAGGATCCTGTTTTATTATGCAAATGTCCAATGTTATGGAAAGTACACGCAGCGTGTCTTGAGGGTGAGCCAACATGAAGAGAGGGTCCTGTTGTACTACGTGAATGTCCAATGATAAGGCCAGGGCATAGAGTGCATTTAGGGCGTTGTCCAGTTTCACAGGGTTCACATTATCCCAGGTTAAAGGGGAAACAGGGAAGCGAACACAAGCGGCCAGAAGCTGTTTTATGTCCTTGAGGCAGTAAGCCTTACTAAAGAGATCATTACGGGATTGTCTTTGCAAAGGGGTTAAGGCATCATACATAATCTGATCTTCAATCAGGGGTAGAATCTCACCCAGATACTGGTTTTCAAACTGGGACTGGTCTGCAGGCCGGGACAGGATTTCAGAAAGAAACATACCAACCCTCACCACAGGGCGGTCCGATTTTGTGGGGCCGAGCATACTGTCACGGTTATGCTCGCCCCAAACCTGGGTCGGACCGCGTGGCTGAGGTGGGGTTGTAAAAGCACCGACCTTAGACCGCGCAGGCTGATCCGGATTGTGCAGTTCGTAGTCATACGTAGCAGGGTCTGGACTGCAGAAGGCAGCATTGTCAGTGGACAAGCCAAGGTCAGGATCGGAGACATCAGGGTTAACATTGTTCAAGCAGGAGTTCGGCAACAGGTAGTCAGGAGTTCCTCGCTTCAGCTTAGGAGCGTGAGCGCGGGAGTAGCCTCTGCGCGTGCGGCGACCATGGCCCATGGTACTGGTCTCAGGAAAGGATAGGCAGACCAGAGTGGACACACAGCCTGGCTGCACTGGTAAACCAGTGCTTCAGCGCACGAGTCCTGAGCGGGCTGGAGAATCCTCCGCTTCAGCGCAGGAACCAGGACATGGCCTCTGCAATTAAGAATGTGCAGCAGGCCCCAGGAACCAGGGAGCTGAAGACAACACTGGGGAAATCTCCACTTCAGCACAGGAGACAGGAACAGACCGCTGCGTGACACTAGCAGCCGGTCTCAGGAAACATGGAGCTGAAGTCGACAAGGAGAGTACTCCGCTTCAGCACAGGAACAAGAACTAGGACAAAACAGAGTAGAAACGAGATGACAAGCCAGGGGCTTGTGGCAGAACACTCGGTGACATCCAGGAAGGACTATGCTTGGCAGGGAGCATTGTGGGAAGGCAGTACTTAAAGGTCAGTGAACCAATAGCAGAAGGGGCGTGTGACAGTATTGCTTTAATGAGTGAATCCAGGCTGCAGTAAATACAAGGGGAAGTGTTCCGGAACTGCACAGGTTTGTAAGGCAAGGTAAACAGTAAACTGAGGTGTGGATTCCTTACAGACAGAAAGTGAGACAGAGGGTGACAGAGGGTGACAGAGGGTGACAGTGTGTGACAGAGGGAGACACGGCGAGACAGAGTGTGACAGGGTGAGACAGAGGGTGACAGGGTGAGACAGAGGGTGCCAGAAAGTGAGACAGAGGGTGACAGGGTGAGACAGAGGGAGACACGGTGAGACAGAGGGTGACAGGGTGAGACAGAGGGTGACAGGGTGAGACAGAGGGTGACAGAAAGTGAGACAGAGGGAGACCGGGAGACAGAGTGAGACAGGTTGACAGAGAGACAGAGAGAGGGGGTGGGTGACACACACACACACACACATACACACACAAACACTCCCACTTACACACACACTCTCACTCTCCCACTTACACACACTCTCCCACTTACACACACACTCCCACTTACATACACAAACACACACACGCACTCTCTCCAACTTACACACACACACATACACACACACACACACACACACACACACACACACACACACACACACACACACACACACACACACACACACTGGTCCCGGCAGTTGCTAGGAGATCTTTAGTGCGGGAGGGCGTGCCTGTAATGCGCCTACGTTGGTGCATGGCGTAGCGCACTGCAGTGCCTCCAAGGGATGTCTGTGGCTGGGCTACTCTTCCTGCGTGCCGCGTTGCTAGGTGACCCGCTTGATCGCGTCCCAGCATCCTGAAATGAGCCGCAGCAGCACAGTAGCGGCACTCTAGTTGACAGGGGGTTAAATGCACTCACCACAGGTGATCGGGCAAATGCATTTGTCGAACACTGTGTATATATATATATATATATATATATATATATATATATATATATATATATATATATATATATATATATAATTATATATTAAAAAAACTTCCTTCTAAATAGAAATAAAAATGTAAAAGAGTGGTTGTTATTATTATTATTTCTATTACTACTACTCAAGTTGGCTTTTGGGTGGTATAGAATTAAAATCTTACATTTTTGATCCTGGATGATTTTATCCTTTGAGGAAATTGTCTGTAGTAGGTTATTCTAAAAAGAAAATATATTAAATTAATTATTTATAATGCAAACAGAACACATGCAGTAAATATACTGTATATGAAGTAGCCATATGGCAATACCCAAAATGACATACTCTTCTTGTATCTACTACAAACACAGAAATATTTTTTAATCTGCAAAATATGGGCAGAGTCCAGACTACAAGTCTGGTAAATTAATTAATGCAGCACATCAATCACTTCCCTTTAAGATTTACCTCTTAATTGGGATTCATAGAACCAGATGTACAAAAGGTTGCAAGACAAACGAAGATTCCCCAATGAATGCACTCAAATTGTAAAGTGTGAAGTGATGAATAAAATAAAATTAATCTTTAATCTGAATTAAATTTAAAATAAATTGTATAGAGGGTTATGGTGTTGTGTTCTTAAACCATTCCCTAATGATATACCAAATCCTAATCACAAAATAGTGTGTTAATTAAAAATGCTAATAAGAGACAGAAATCATGTATATCTAGCAAGGCTACTGAAGTATCCACCTGAGTAATAAGACTCTAGTGATAACTTATTTTAATAGCAAAAATTATTTACTAAAAAATTGGTAAGGTAAAGTGGTACCTAATACCAGTACTAAATTACTATAGTATAGTTGAACTGTGTATAATATATCACAGTACAAAGTGCTGTTCTGTCTGATAAGCATAAATACTTTGACGTATGTATAACAGAGTAAATTCCTGCTAGACAGTCACTAGGCGGACATCATGGAATACTGTGTGATAGCTAGAAGGAATAGCTGACAAATATCTCAGGGGTACTTTTATTAAAGGGTTAGCACAAAATGTGCATTTAAACCCAGATGTAGCTACTTTTATCAAATTGGTCACTAAGGACCTAGAAAAATTGAGACCAGTAACCAAAGTTGACAACATGAGTATTGGTGAAAGAATTACTCTAAAAGAGTTAAAACCTAATCACAACATCATGATAAACCCTCTGACAAAGCGGGGAACATCGTTCTCATGAACACCTCTGATTATATAAAGGAAAACAAACGTCTACTGTCAGATACGGTAGGAGTTGTTGTGCGTTACTCAAAACAGATCCCACGATTGTGTTTATGAAAGAACTTAAAATGATTTTGGAAAAAGGTATTCACACCAAGGTTCTTCCAAAAAAGGAAAGTGAGGCACTCTTGAATAAAACACCAAAGATAGCCACCTTTTATTCCTTTCCAAAAACTCATAACGGCCTGGACCCCCCACCTGGTCGCCCGATAGTTTCGGGCATTTCAAATTTGACCGAGCAACCCAGTATTTATGTGGACTATGTCTTATGCCCCTTTGTCACCTCCTTACCCTCTTACCTGAGGGATACCAAGGATGCTCTCAACAGGTTTAATGATGTTACAATAGATGATGAAACGTTACTTATCAGTCATGACGTCGAATCTTTATACACATCTATCATACATGATAGCGGGATCAAAGCGGTTGAATATTTCCTTCAGACTCGCAGATGTGATCATGTCAATCACAACTTATTAGTTGTTGATTTATTACGATTTTTATTGACTCACAACTTCTTTATCTTTGATGAGAAACTGTACCATCAACTGAGGGGCACGGCCATGGGGACCACCTGTGCCCCCACCTATGCCAATCTCTATCTAGGCTGATGGGACGGTGAGGTGGTGTTCCAGGAGCAATATCATCTGTATACCTCCCATGTCCTCTTATGGATGAGGTATATAGATGATATCTATCCTGTGGAAGGGTCCAGAAGCGATGTTTGGGGAGTTCATCGAGCTCCTCAATACAAACACACTCAACCTAAGGCTTACGTCGGTGGTGAGTGAATCAAGTGTCACGTTCCTGGATCTGACAATCACTAACACATCACAGGGTAATATAGAGACCTCGTTACACCGCAAGGAAACCGCTACCATTAGCCTGTTGAGAGCCGACAGTCACCATCCGAGACATCAAATCGTGGGTATCCCTATAGGTCAGTTCCTTCGTCTGAGAAGGAACTGTTCATCATTCGATGATTTCGAAAGAGAGGCGTCCCTTCTAAAGATGAGATTCAAAGAGAGGGGGTACAGCAATAGATCTATTAAGAAAGCATACCAAAGGGCCAGAACTATAGATCGTAATGATCTTTTAGTCAACAAAGGGACAACTAATAATGACAAACAGTCCATTTTATTGGAACATTCAATAATCAGTGGACCCAAATCTATAACATCATAAACAAATACTGGTATGTACTGCGAGAGGATAAGGACTTGAATAAAATCCTGAACAACAAAGCCACACTGGTCAGCAGAAGAGCCACAAATATTAAAGATCTTTTCGTGCATAGCCATTTTCTACGACCAAACACTGGCACGTGGCTGGCCAGTAGATCAGTAGGCAGCTTTAGATGTAACAACTGCAAAGCGTGCCCATCCTGTACCCAGAAAAAAAAAATTCAACAATTTGGAAAGCAGCTGCAGTTACCCAATTAAACAGTTTATCAACTGTAAAACAGTTGGGGTGATATACCAGATAATCTATGTGTGCAATAAAAAGACAACTTCGCCACAGGATACTGGAACACCTAGGTGATATTAGGTATTTATTTTAAATTTAATTCAGATTAAAGATGAATTTTAAATTATTCATCACTTCACACTTTACAATTTGAGTACATTCATTGGGGAATCTTCGTTTGTCTTGCATCTATTACCCTCATCCCTATTTGTACCTCTTGATTATTTCTTTACTTTTGAAAAATTACATTTATTTACTATTTTCATATTAAGCTGATGCGGGAGCTTCCACTTTCCCTCTCCCCTCCCCTGTTTGAATATACAAAAGGTTGCCAAGCTTTGGCATGCCTGTCTCCCATTCATGGGAGTAAGGTGTGTTAAAGTTTAGCACCCTTTTGTGCACTTTGGCCATATGTTTGGCTGTGTGGCTTCTTATTGCTTTCCCTGTTGGTATTTTCAAATGTATTGATTCTATCGCTTCCAACCCCTAACCCCTTTTCTATCTGTCTCCTGATTCACCCATCTCCCTTACATTAATAATAATTGGTTGTTCTTGTATAGCGCTGCTAGTTTTATGTAGCGCTTTACAGAGACATTTTGCAGACAGTCCCTGCCCCATAGAGCTTACAATCTATGGGGTTGTTTTGGTGCCTGAGGCACAGGGAGATAAAGTGACTTGCCCAAGTGAGAAGGAGTGGTTCCTTGTGACCTTGGGCAAGTCACTTTATCTCCCTGTGCCTCAGGCACCAAAAACATAGATTGTAAGATCCACGGGGCAGGGACTGTGTCTGCAAAACTAGCAGCGCTATACAAGAACAAGTAATAATAATAATTATTATTATTATGGTCACAAGGAGCCGACAGCAGGAATTGAACCGGGTTCCCCTGCTTCAAACTCAGTGCCAGTCAGTGTCTTTATTCTTTCTCATTCTCGTACATTGATATAATTCCCAGTACCTCTCAGTCTGCCCTAATATCCCAGGAATTATATTATTTCTGATAAATGACTTACATTTCTGCCAAAACCACAATGAGGGAGGCGCATGCGTGAAGGACCGGAGTATGGAGGCATAAAAGACTAGCTCCGTCCCGCGCGAGTTAAAGCTAACGATTTAAACTACCCAAAAAATAAAACCGGGTTTTCAAACTTATATCCGGAGCACTATTAACACCCCAGGATGGCTCCAAAGAAATCAGGGGGGCAAAAACAACAGAAGCTAGCTGATGTACGGACGTATTTCGGAGGAGCTGCAGAAAGTGCCCCCACCAGAGAAATGGCCGACACAGATACTGAAATGGAAGGGGATGATGAAGACACAATCGGTCAATCCCAATTCCCAGTCAGACGCTGTGACTTTGAACGATTATACACTGACTTGAAAAAACTACTACAAGCAGATATTAAAGAGGTCAAGCGGGAGGTTACCAAACTGGGGACACGCACAGACGAACTGGAAACTAAGGTGGATCTTACGATTAAAGCCGGGAGAAAAACAGACAAAAAAACTGCAGACTTGCAAAAACAAATAGACGACCTCAAAGAGCGGCAAGAGGACGCGGAAAACCGTGATAGAAGGAACAACATTAGGATCCGCGGAGTCTCAGAGGAGATAGGAGACTGTGAGGCCTTTACCGAAAGATGGCTGGAGTCCCTCATGCCAGACAGCCCAAAAGAAAAACTTTTAATGGACCGCTGTCATCGGGCCCTACGGTCACGTCCGACACAGAACGAGCAACCGAGAGATATCATCCTCCGGTTGCACTATTATACCACCCGGGAAGCAGTACTGCGGCTAACAAGAGCATTGCCGGCAATCGAATTCGAGGCTAATAGGCTACAAATCTTCCAGGACCTATCCCCCCTTACCCTGGCGAGGCGTCGCTCCCTGTTCCCCATAACCAAAGTGCGTCGGGACTCTAATACGCGTTATCGCTGGACCTTCCCGTTCGGACTTCAGGTCACGAAAAATGGGAGATCCCTTATGCTAAAGGATATCGGAGAGGGCCCGGGGTTCCTTAAAGCACTTAGCCTGCACAGCCCCCTGCGGGAAACAGCAGAGGAAGAACCAGTCCTGGAGCCGGAATGGACTGGAGGACCATCCTCACCAAAACCTAAGCGAACAAAATGAAGATCGCAATAAAAGGCATTTGTTGAACACTTAAAACACGTTGTTTTGGGTTTACTCAAGTTTAACGTTATAAACCAAAGCGTGCCAAAGTTGTGTACTATCTTGGAGCAGACTCACACCTACACAGCGCTCTCAGATCCCATGCGGAACACCTGCAACAAACCCCCGGATTAAAACTTAAATCCTCCCGCTATACCCGGTCAAAAGAGCCAAGTCCTAGCGAAAGAACTAAAGGAACTCACTTTTTGTCGTCCTCCACGAGGGCAGGAGAAGATCGCCGCCATGCTGGAGCTTCTTGCACCCCATCGTGAGGCGCAGAACGGGGAAATGGCCGGCGCGCGGGAACGAAGAACAGCACATCCTCCTCGAGCCATCCAGGGATCCAAAATGGCCGCCGCCGGAAACCGGAAGCGGATATTACCAATCAGAGAGAGAGACACCGGCGCCATCTTGGAGGTGGCAGATCTGCCCGGAGCGACCGCAAGTCATGAAGGCCCCACAGGCAGCAGAGGGCAACTAAAGACACAGACCCTGACACTATACGAGAGTCGGAGATCAGACAGGACCCGAGCGGCGGCATGGAAAGAGGCGCGGAGATAGAGAGACATGGGCAAATAAGAAGGGCACAACAAAAAGCAAGCACATACATAGCTAAAGATACACGAGAGAGGGGAGTGCGAGGGCTCCCACTAGACACCAGATGGGCACTCCAGAAGTGCCGCTCACATAAGGCTCCACAAAAAGGTAGACAAAAGAGATACAAGGAGAAGGGGACAACATGAGGAAAGGGAATAGCCCCAAACAAAGCAATTAGAACACTGAGGGGTTAAAAATAAGCAAGGGGAGAGATAAAGGCACAACGCAAGGTACAGTTATAGGTTAAGTTTCAAAGATACATAAGACCCTATACATAAGTACAGGTCTACGAGCAGTTAAATTTAATAGTTACTTAAAGAGGCACAAGAGATAAAGCTAAGGCCTAGGTAGACCTACAGAGGGTAGTTAACAAAAGAGAGCGGGCCGGAGGGTAAGAGTGAGCTCTATACCCCGAGGTCGGCATGTGCTATGGACGAGATTTGGGAAGGAGGGTCTCCCAGAATCCCGTCAAAGTCCTTTGGGGAGGGAGTGAGGGTAAGGGCCCTAAGGGTATGGGGCCACACTCCCCGAAGGCGTTGGACTCTATTTCAGGACAGGGGAGTCTTGATAAGGAGCCCATGTTGTTTAAATATGTTTATTCACATGGTGTTTTTTCTTTTATGTCTCTTTCATGTATCTATCCTCTTGTGTCTTACCCCCTCCCCCCCACCCACCCACCCCTCCAGCGACTGAGGTCACCATCAGAGCGGAAGACCCAGCCCTACCAGCCCGAAAATTGAGTAGGACTACACAATGGGATCCCAACTGGAGATTAGCAGCTACCGCAAAGAAGCCACCAGACGATGATCCAAATGGGTAGAGAGATATGTTGCCTTTCCCATAATGTAAAGGGGCTGAATAATCCAGCTAAACGTAAGTTGGCCTTTAAAGACTATAAGAGACACAAAGCTGACATCCTCTTCCTTCAAGAGACTCATTTCTCTAAATAAAGCTATCCCAAATATATAGACAAAGATTTCAATACAATATATCTAGCCTCCGCTTCAGTGAAAAAAAGAGGGGAGGCCATCATATTCCACAAAAACCTACTGTTCGAGTTAGAAAAAAAAGTAATAGATGTCGAGGGCAGATACATTATCCTAATAGGTTCTATTCAAGGTCAAGCTCTCACTTTGGTCTCGCTGTACGCCCCATGCGAACAGTAAGCAGATTTTTTTGCTCTCTTTTTTGGGCGCTTACAGCGTGAGGCAAAGGGCCAAATAATACTGGCAGGAGACCTGAACAGGCGTTAAATCCAAAGCTAGATAGATGTACGGCCCCTAACCCGCCCAACAAACGGGACATACTAACAATCTCACACGGACTCCGAGACTGTCAGCTAGTAGACATATGGAGGGAGCAACACCCACAGACCAAGGACTATACTTTTTACTCCCACCCCCATGACCGATATAGCCGGATAGACTACTTCCTTGTGTCCAGCAGACTGGTCCCAATGGTCTCCCATTCGGGCATACACGATATTTCGTGGTCAGACCATGCACCTATAGAGCTGAGGTGCGAGCTACAGTTGCGAGATAGACCGGGAGTGAACTGGAGATTAAATGAACTACTGCTAAAAATCCCTAAATTTGACTTAGAAATTGCAGAAAAAATCAGAGAATATTTCGAAGAGAACGAGGGGAGTGTATCTTCACCTGCCACTCTGTGGGAGGCCCATAAGGCTACCCTCCGAGGATCTCTTATGTGCCTAGCTGCTAGACGCAAAAGAGAACAAGAGAGTCAGATAAAGGACTTGAAGGGGAAATTGGCTTCCCTGACAGCATTACATAAAACCTCCCAAAAAGAGGCAATCTTGGCTCAGATCCAAGATACCAAAAAGCAACTAAACTTAAAACTGACATCTCAAGCGGAAAAAGAAATGAGCTGGACGAAACGTCGATTCTTCGAGAAAGCGAACAAGCCAGACACGCTTCTTGCGACTAGAATTAGAAATAAACAACCAAATTACCAGATACAATCAATACGCACGCAGGGAGGGGAACTTACCTCTAATCCTAAACGAATCGTAGAGGAATTTAAGCACTACTACGAATCGCTGTACGATGGGGGTTAGGTTACCCACAATCGAAAAACTAATAACAATCTCCGGGAATTTCTGAAAGAGGCAAATTTGCCCAAATTGGGTCGAGTGGAAAGAGAGGCACTACAGGAAGACTTCTCTTTAGAAGAGTTGACGGATATCGTAAAGTCTCTTAAGCCAGCCAAGGCGCCCGGCCCAGATGGCTACTCCAACCTCTATTACAAAAAATACTTAAAATTTCTAGCCCCGCACCTATTGAAACTCTTTAATTCGATACTACAGGGAGCTTCGTTCCCGGCGCAGATGCTCCAGGCGTCCATTTCATTGATCTATAAAGCTGGAAAGGACCCGGCAGACTGTAAGAGCTACCGGCCCATCTCTTTAATCAATACAGACATTAAATTTTTTTCAAAACTTATAGCCAATAGAGTGGGTATCGTCCTTCCCAAGCTGATACATCCAGATCAGGTGGGGTTCATTAGTGGCAGACAGGCGGCGGACAACACCAGAAGGATAATTAACGTAATTGATCTGGCCCAAAAGCAAAATATTCCTTCGATGGTACTCAGTCTGGACGCCGAGAAAGCGTTTGACCGGATTGACTGGCCTTACCTGAAAGAGACGCTAGGGGCGTTTGGCTTCGGAGGAAGCTTATTGGGGGCCATTCTGGCACTGTACGAGGGGCCAGCAGCGAGGGTGAGACACCAGGGGTTCCCTTCAGAGCTTTTCCAGATTCATAGTGGCACGAGACAGGGATGCCCGTTGTCCCCTTTGCTGTTCGCCCTATGTATAGAACCCTTGGCGGCACATATTAGGAACAGCCCGGATGTCAAGGGCATAACTTTCAAAGAGCAGTCACACAAGGTTGCCCTGTACGTGGATTATGTGATCCTGACATTATCACAGCCTCTTACCTCTCTGCCCAATATGTTCTCCATCCTAGGGAGATTCCATCAAATTTCGGGTTTCAAAATTAATCAGGCCAAATCAGAAGCTCTCAATCTAAATTTGCCTAAATCAACCGAAAAACTAATTGGACTCAATTTCAATTTTAAATGGCAGCCCTCCACGATTAAATATTTAGGGGTTAACCTCACCAAAGACTATAAAACCTTATATAGGGCAAATTACCCACAGTTGTTTAGGACACTAAAGGAGGACCTACGGCGATGGGCAGAATATAACATCTCGTGGATAGGCAGAATACAAAGCGTAAAAATGAATCTTCTTCCACGAGTGCTATATCTCTTTCAGACCCTCCCGATTCCCCTGCCAAGAGAAGAGATCCTCTCTTTACAGTCCGCGATAACAAAATTCATTTGGAACAAAAAAGTCCCAGAATTAAGAAAGATATCTTGCGGAGGCCGACCTCAAGAGGAGGGCTGGGCATGCCGTGCTTGTTCGCTTACTACGAGGCAGCTCAATTAACGCAGATTCTGCAGTGGCACACAGACCCGACCCTTAGGAGATGGGTGGCACTGGAGAGGAAGTGCTGCGCCCCGATGGATCTGAAAAACCTGATATGGCTACCCAAGAGTTGCCATTTACGGATGTCAACACCACTGCAGGCCATGAGAAATTCCTTGAAAATATGGGAGGCCACCAAATTTAGATGTTCTCTCACAACACAGCAGTCTTTGATGACCCCCATATGGGGCAACCCAGATTTCACTCCAGGCCTGGACAGCGCTCAGTTCACAAAGTGGATCCTAGCAGGCTATCTCCGATTATATGATCTGGAGAGCAGGGATATAATTAAATCCTTTGCTCATGTAAAAGAGGAAAAAAACATTCCGAATACCGAATTGTTTAGGTACCTACAGATCAGGGCCTTTTATAATAAGACCCCAATCCGGCCACGGAGAACAAATTTTGAGCAGATGTGTGCCAGACAAACGGACGCACGGGGACTAACCTCTCGAATGTACAGGGAAGTGATCTGTCCGAAGACAGCCGACGCGCCTAGACTTAATTACATGAGGCAATGGGAAGCTGACTTAGGGGACACACTAGAGGACGACGAATGGGACAGGATCCTACAGGCAGCAGCGAAGAGCTCCATCTGTACCACGCTAAAGGAGAACGCCTATAAGGTCCTAATGCGTTGGTACTATACCCCAACCAAACTCTCGAAATTTGTCAGAGGCTATTCCCCGCTCTGTCCCAAGCAGTGTGGGGAAAGAGCAGACATGCTCCACATGCTGTGGTCGTGCGCAAAAGTAGCCCCAATTTGGGTAGAGGTTCAAGAGTGGCTGCAGCGGCTACTAGAGATCGAGGTCCCCTTGGACCCATGGCTGTTCCTGTTGGGCCGGCGGGGTCAGGGGTTCTCGAACGCAACACACAGACTAATTGCACACTTCGCCACCGCAACTAGATGTGAGATCGCAGCATTGTGGAAGCAACCGGAGATTCCAATTACACCCAAAATCAGAAATAGAATTTGGTTCGTCTGCCGGATGGAACAGTTGACAAGTCTGGTCAACGACACCGGCACAAATTTTCTAAAAGTTTGGTCACCTTGGTTGACACAAACAGACATCCCGGGGGTCGATCTTACCAACATATTGCAATGATAATTAGAAAAGGCGCTCTCCGGTAGCGAAATGGATCCTAGACGATAGGCCCTGGGGTAAAGGACGCAATAGGGTAGACTTAGCCTAAGCGTAACTCAATATAGGAGGGGAAAGACAGAATAAAGCCACACAAAGAGCTGAGGTCCAGGTCCTAATCAGGGAAGTCTATACAGGCACAGAACAAAAGACGCCGGAGTCGCCCATCACCCCCCCCCCCTCCCGTCCTCCCCCTTCTCTCCCTATCCTTGGTTCCTTTGTCCGTCCGGTATGTCATGTCACGTTATGTATGTTGATTTTAGGAGAAAAACGGAAATAAGGTGAATTGTTGTAAGCCAATGGATTGTGTTAACATGTATGTACTGTTTCACCTAATAAAATGAAAGTTATAAAAAAAAAAAACCACAATGAGACCCAAACAGAAGTTAGAAAAAAAAGGATTAACATTAAACATACATTTTCTACTGTACAGTATGCTCCATATACCTTCTCAGTCCAGAAGTTTGTACTTTGTTGCTGTATCTGGAATTCATGCGTGGATTGCATTTTGTTTATCTCATTGGTCTGTTTTTCTAACTCTTTCGTTTTCTTGTGTTGTATAACAGATCTCTCATCCACTAATTGTTGTGATTGCCTTTCCAGCATTACAATCTCTTGCTGAAAAAAATTAGAAATATGTGGATGATGCAGGTAGTATGTTACACTGGGGCAGAGTTATTATTATTATTGTTTATTTTTAAAGCGCCAACATATTCCACAGGGCGGTACAATGGGGGTACAGAGCTTTGATAATTATATAAACAGAGTTGCATACGAATAGAAATTAGACAAACATGCACAAACAGATACACAAAGATAATGAGGGCCCTGCTTGTTACAGCTCACAATATAGAGGGAATAAGGGCAAATGTTGAAAAAAAAAAAAGGTAAAGGGACTGCCCATTGTTGGATAGAGTATAGCTCAGGTTGGAGTATGGTTCATCCCAACAGCTGATCCCATTAAGTTGTGAGGGTGGGGATGTCAGGGGTTGTTACATAGTATGGAGATTTGTCCTGCCGCACAGCTGTTCCACTAGGTAATAGGTTACTTGAAAGAGTTTTCAGGGAATGTTTAAATGTCTTAACGTCGGGGGAGAGTCTGATGGTATGTGGTAGGTAATTACAGAGCAAGAGGAGGTGATAAGTCAGAAGGAAAGACAAAAGGTGTGGGCAGAGCACAGGAGGAATTTAGGCATATATTTGGGGATGATGGCTGAGATGTAAGGGAGGCAGTGTCATTGAGAGCTTTTTAAATCAGAATTATGGGTTTAAATTTGATTCTAGAGGATATGGGAAACCAGTGTATGGATTTTCATAGTGGAGCAGCAGAAGTTGAGGGGTGAATAAGGTAGATACATCTGGCAACAGTATTTCGAATGGATTGGAGTTGGGAAAGGCAGACAAGGAAAATGACAACTAGGAGTTGGTTGCAGTAGTCAAGGTGGGACTAGATGAGTGAGTGAATTAAAGATTTTTGCTTCATCATGAGTGAGAAAAGGGCGAATCTTGGAAACATTTTGGAGGTGGAGACAGCCGTACTTTGTGAGAGATTGAATGTGAGGAATGAAGGAGATTTCAGATGAACCCTAGAGAGCAGGCTTGAGGTGTTGATGAGATTGTGGTGTTATTGACAGTGAGGAAGAGTTTGGTTATAGGGGTAGCAGTGGAAGTGGGAAAAAGTATTAGTTCTTTTTTTGAGTTTCAGGTAATGGTGGAACATCCAGGAGGAGATTGCAGACAGACAGTATGTGTCATTGGGACAGTAGAGAAGTGATCCTTAGACTTAGCTGTTAGTAGGTCACTGGCCACTTTTCTTTGGACTGTTTCAGTGGAGTGTAGAGGAGGGAAACCAGATTGCAAAGAATCAAGCAGGGAGCAGGAGGTGGTTTTATACAAGTCGCTCAAGTAGCTTGGAGTCAAAGGGGGGAAGAGAGAGAGGATGGTAGTTAGAGAAGGAAACATGGTCAAGAGAGAGTTTCTTTAAAATGGACATGATAAGTAGAGAAGGTGGAATATACCACCTAAATCTGACGTGAATTGGTCAAATTCTTTGATCCGTGGATTAGTAAAAAAAAAAAAGAGATTTTTTTTACTATCGGGGAGCAGGGGAAGGAGTTCAAATTTAGTAGTATATCCAGTTGTGTATATATGTCCCCTCAGACCTCCCTCCAAATAAATTCAGGAGAGATGTCTGTGCTGAAAAAGGAGTACATCTCAGGTACCCTGGGAGATATGCTAATGACTATGCAAAGTATATTTACATGAGTCACATCACCAAACAGGATTACAACCTACAACCACATCTTTTGAAGGCATCAGCTCTAGCAGTGTGAGCTAAACCAGCTGATTTGTAGCAGTGCCCCATGTAACTAGATGGATTTTGGTGTTCGAAACAGATTTTGGTAAAATAAGCTCCTCAAATACGCGGATTTGATTCAGACAGGTTTGCCCATCTCTAGAGAGGAGTGCATATTTGAAAGAACATGGGAATGTGTTGGAGGTGAGTTGAAAATTGGAGATAGTCTAGAGCATGTGGTTTCTGTGTGTGTCTATGGAAGTAGGCGCAGAGGGTAGATTGAGGCTAAAGGTTAGGAGGTGAAGATCCAATAGAGGGGCATGTTAGAGGACTTAGAGACAGCAAAAGCGGGAAAAAAACAAATCAAGGGAGTGTCCATGGCAGTGAGTAGGAGAGGTGGTCAACTTGGTCAACTTAGAGACACTATAGGAGGAGGTTAATGAGGTAAGATGTGCATTGGGATTGTCAATAGGTATGTTAAAGTATCCCAGTATGACAGTAGGTGTGTCAAAAGACAGGAAGTGAGGAAACTAGGTGGCAAAGTTTTCAAGAATTTGAAATGTTGTTCCAGGGGAAAGATAGAGCCCAGCAACATTGAGGGAAAGGGGGAAAAAAAAGTACTGCATGGACTTCGAAGAATGAGGAGATTGAGGGGAATGAAGGTATGACATGAAATGGGGAGAGTGGAGAAAGTAGTATGCCGACTTTTCCACCCTGTCTATTCCCTGGTCTGAGGGTATGGTTAAGGGAGAGACCACCATAGGTGAGTGCAGCAAGACAGGCTGTGTCTGAGGGGGAGGGGGGAGCAAGGTTTCTTTAATGACTTGAAGGGTGAGAGAGTTGGAAATAAATGTCTTGTATTGCTGTAAGTTAATTAAAGACAGATCATGCATTCCACAAGACACCTGTAAATGGAAGTGTAACGGGGAGGGGTGCCAAGCGAGTAATAAAGGGGTCACCCCCATTAGGCACCCCCTTCCACTGTCTGGGAGGTGAGGGGTTACCCAGAAATATACCTATAATACATATGTTCCCCTGCTTCACAACCAAAAGGTATGTCCCTTGGTTATCATGTTCCCACATTTAGTGGGGTTTCATGTATTTTTATTCCCCTGCCTCAGGGCAAACTGTGTTCTATTTGCTAGACGTGTATATTGGTAAAATTATTGGTGTTTGTACCTTTACAGTGTATGCACCAACCACATACACTAGGATCAGGTCGGGAGGGAAAGGGTTAATTGCATTTACATGTTTATGGCCCTTTGTTCCCTTTCCCGCCTTTTCAGTCTCCATTTTGCAGTATCTCCATAGGTCGCCATTGGAGCCCCATGTCATCCTATGGAGATTCTACAGATTTGGGCCCGGTACCTGAGAAGACCTGCATGTGGTGTCCGAGAAGAGGAGGAGCGGAGCTTCCCCATTGAAAGTGAATGGAGTAATCTCTTTCAATGGGAATTCCTCGAGGCCGACCTCCAGGAACGAGCTGGCAGCCAGCCAGACCGCAAAACCACAAAAGCAGATACAATGTCTTTGAAAGAGCTTGATCTCTCAATTGGTGTGGGAACTAGGCTTCGGTCAAGTTCACCACCAATTGGAATGTGTAACTTTTGTTCTAGGGCACCCAGAAATAAAATTATTTTTGCCCCTAGCCCATAGCAACCCCCTCACTCGACCCCAACTGGGTCCGATAGTCAATGGTCACGGTATAGGGTCGCACTCACCACGAGGGTCGCACCATTGTCCGCAATGGCAGAGAAATCCGCGTGGCTTTCAAACACTAAGTAAGAAAGTGTGACAAGTGTAAACCCAGATCTCCAGTTCTGTAAGGACTAGAACAGCGTTTCCCAAACTTTTTTCCCCGTGACCCGGTTATTTTTGAACTTCTCCTTCGTGACCCACTAAAAATGTTATCGCCTATACTGGCCTATACAGTAGGTAAAATAAAACAGTTATGAATGTCCATACAGATTTCATATATTCTCCCAATCCTCTCTATTCTCTCTCCCTCCCCCCCCATTCTCTCTCTGACCTGCACAGATGCACACAGTCACTGACCTACATACACTCACACAGACAGACCAACACAGACACTGACCACGCACAGACACCCACACTGTTAGACCTGAACAGACACAGCCACTGCTGGCCTGCACAGACACACACACTGACACTGATACACACACACACACACTCCCCTATACACACACATACACAGCCACTGATTCCTACACACACACAGCCACTGATACACACACACACACACACACACACACACACACACACACACACACACACACACACACACACACACACACACACACACACACACACACACACACACACACTCCCCTATACACACACACACACAGCCACTGATACACACACAGCAACTGATACACACACAGCCACTGATACATACACACACACACACACACACACCCACTGTTACATACACACACACACACACACACACACTCTCCCCTATACACAGATACACACACACACACACAAAGTGGATTACAGAGGCAGCAACGGATCTGAGTGACTGGGGGGGGGGGCAGAGAGGAAAGGCCGCGATCCGAGCCACCACTGCCTGCCCCCGCGCCATCTCCTGCACCCGCACCCATCTACCGTACCTGCGCCCATCTCACGCACCAAGGGGCCCGTTGGAAGAGAGCACCATGACAGGCGGCACAGGTACAACACCCCCCCCCGGCGGGTGCTCCCCCGCTACCACTTCCTACCTACACCAGGGCATCGTGTCCTGTGTCCTGTGGGTGGTGGAGCATGTCACTGGTGGGTGGCGTGTCCTGTGGGCGGCGGAGCATGGTGTTGGCAGCCTGCACTACTTCAGCAGCGTCCTGCACCTCACCTCAGGCCGCCGCAAGGAGAGAGGGAGAGGGGGGAGGGACACCGCGTGGCCAGCCTCTCTGCGACCCGGCAATTTTGCTTCCGTGGCCCGGTGCCGGGTCGCGACCCACCATTTGGGAAACGCTGGACTAGAAGACTGGAATTTTGCCAGCATGTAGTCACTGCTCCGGCATTACTGCACGGCAATTTCCAGCCCTCTCCCCTCAGCCGAACGGAGTAGGGTTAACTGTGAAAATTGTGGGTTGCCCATTGACTCCAATAGTAGCGGAGGTCCCATTGAATCCTATGGCGGCACCGGCCTTATTGATTCCAATGCAGGTAAAACCGCGAGATAAAAAATGGCTAAGTGAAAAACTGTAAACACATGAAGTCCATAACTCCAGTTCTGTACGAACTAGAGAGCTGGGATTTGGCCACCATGTAGTACTCGTTCCGGCATGACTGCATGGCAAATCCTGACCCTCTCTGAGCAACAGAATGGAGGCAGGTTAGTTGTTTAAAGTGGGTTTCTGCCATTGACTTCAATGGCAGAGAAATGCAACTTCTGTAAATGTGCATTTAAAGTCATTTATTGTAACTCCAATTCGGTGGGTCCCAGCGAGCTGAAAATTGGCCACCATGTAGAATCCTCTCCGGCATGAGGATCTGGCAAATTGTAGCCTGCTCGGCCCAGCCGAACGGATTATTTTAATACATATATGAATTTGAGAATATACTGTATTTGGTGACTGGCATAAAAGCCCGGGAAAGATACTGGCTCTGCAGTATGTTAATGTTCAGGGGCCGACTATATGTCTACAACAGGCCCCCTGACCAAAGGCTCCCCCACCCTGATTGTATATGCTAGGGCGTGGAAGAGTAGGACTTGAGTAGTTCTGTAGGTGTTATAGATCACACTTGCAGGCAAAGGTTTTCCTGTCCAGATCTTCTTCTCGCAGACTCAGAGGTGCCAATTCTTTAGTGTGGGGATAGGAAAATGAGAACCAAAGTAAGGAATTTTGGACATGTGACAGTTACCTGGAGGCAGGTATCAAAGTGCTTCCCACGTTAGCTGGCAAAGAGTCATTAGATGCAGGTAATTGTTAACCAATACCTGACACCCAATGTTAAGGGATAGGGCTTAAATCCCATATAAACGAGTGTAAGCCCTCTGCCAGGTGTCTTCGTTACAACATCTGAATGATACATGATTGCCTGATGAATTGCTAATCCAGATCCAGATTACTTCATTGTCCCTTCCCACGTAAGTGTTCATATTCTGTGTGTTATTTGTATATTCTGTGTGTTCACCTTTTTCAAGGAATAAACTTTCATTCAATTCAACCCAGAGATGTTGGTGTTATATTATAACCCTGCACAAGCTACCATGACAGCAAGGACAGGTTAAATGTGAATGAGGTTGGAGCGACTGGCAGTGCATGGTTAGAAGGAGACTTTATGAAAGGACCCATATGTGGATAGGGCCAGGATTAGTGAACATGTCGTCACAGAGTAGGAGTATTAGTAAGGAGAGGAAGAGATAGGTAGGACAGGGACTTGCTGGTTTTTTTTGGGGGGTGGGGTTATGGGGTGTAATGCTAGAAGTAGATGGATTTGACTGCAGATTGAAGGAGATAACAGATAAGAATAGGAAATGAAGAAGAGGGTTTAGGGCTGAAAGTCCAGATAAGAGAGCTGAGCTAAACCGAAAGTGGGTCAGGCAGCAAGACAATGATCGTAAACATACAAGCAGATCTACAAAAGAATGGCTCCAGAAGAATAAAATCTGCCTTTTAGACTGGCCTAGTCAAAGTCCAGACCTAAACCCTTCTGAAATGTTGTGGCAGGACCTGGAGCGAGTTTTCAAAGCAAGGAAGCCCTCAAATGTTACTGAGTTGAAGGAGTTCTGTAAAGACGAATGAGACAAAATTCCACACGCCAATGTGAGAGACTGGCCAGCAGATACAGTAAATGCTTATTTGAAGTCATTGCTGCTCAAAAGGGTTCCACCAGGTACTGAATCTAATTGTTCACATATAACAGAGTGTTGTCATAAATGGAACGTTTTCAGGTTGGACTAAAATTGTGAGTGGAGTACGTCAGGGATCGTTACTGGTTGTGATGGGGAGGAAAGGGTTAATACCTGATTTGCCATGCATTACTGTTGTTGCCCTGTCCCCTCCATTTTTATTCCCCATGTGCAAGCCATTCCCTGTCTGCCCTTTTGACCGGTCTTATGAACTGTGGGTCACTTGGCTATTCGTGGGTTTTTTTGTTCCCACGAGGGGATTGGATCCACATGTTAAGGATAGCTTTGGGCAGTCTATAAATGTGGCTTCCCAATTATTCCCAGTGTGATTCCTGACTTTTAATCCATGATGTAAAGATGCAAGACTTTGTTCCAGTACAGCAGCAACCAGTCAAGGAGTGAAGGGGTTAACAACCACATAACCACAGGACTTTTAAAACCAAGGCTGCATTTCTTGCACTGGCAAGCAAAGGACCATTTCTTTCGTTCCAAGGACAACTTATTTTGTTTCCTGATCCCAGTGAGTGTGGTTTTAAGTGTATTCTGCAGATGTCGTGTGTTTGTCTATTAAGGAAATAAATCACAATTTATTTTGCAACTTGTTCTGTTCAATAGAGTACATAGAAATATAAATGTGTTGATAAAAGTTGATGTCATCGTGACACTGGTTCCCTGCTTTTTAACTTGTTTATTAATGACCTTGTGTAATGCCTGAATGCCCGCAGACCTGGCCAGTCCCCAATACTGAGGTGGGTAAGGGTATAACACGCACACACAGCAGTGAGGGCGTGCCCGGAGTGTGGTATGATGCGTTGCTGGGCCTGGTGAGAAAGGGTTAACTTGATACATGCTGTGTCCGGGGTGTCAGAAGTCCAAGGGTAGAGATCCGAGAGCCATAGGTCAGGGGCAGGAGAGAGCAGCGTAGTAAGGTCCAAAGCCGAGGTACACGAAGTAGCAGGGAGTAGCGAGGTACACGAAGTCAACGAGAGCCAAGATCAAATCCAAGGGTATCCAACGGGGGCAGGGACAGGAACAAGAGCTGTAATACAGAAGGGAGCCAGGCATAGACGACCGAACAACCGAAGCCACAGAAGGACTATGCAGAGCGAGGAAGGAGAGGGCAGACTGGGGTTATATATGCAGGAGGACCAATGAGAGCAAGAGGTGGAGCGGAGGCCTATCTGAGCAAGCCCAGGGATAGGTTCAGGTGCCCAGAGTGGGAGTCATCCAGGTGAGTGGTGGAGACAGCCTGTAGCTGAAGGGAGGCGGAGCCAGCGGTGCGGGAGGATGGCAAAGAGGATCGGGTGCGCGCACGCTCTGTAAGGTTCCCGTGCGCACGCCCCGGCCGCGTATGGGAGGATGCGGCGTGCGCCACGGACGAGTTGCATGGCGTTCGACCAGAGGAGGTAAGGAGCCGACAGGGAGGGGGTCTGGGACGAGCGGCCGCACTGGGAGCCTGGGTGACGGGACCTGTTGAGAGGCATGTGTCCCCCGATTCCTTACACCTTGAGGTTGTCATTGAGAGCAAAGTCTCCATCTTTGTTGATAATACTAAATTGTGTAAGGTAATAGAATCAGAGCAGGATGTCATTTTTCTCCAGAAGGGCTTTGAGAAACTGGAAACTTGGGCAGGAAAATGGCAGATGAGGTTTAATACAGATAAATGTAAGGTTATGCATTTGAGAAGCAAGAATAAACAGACGACTTACAAATTAAATGGGGATAAACTGGGGGAATCCTTGATGGAGAAGGATTTTGGAGTGCTTGTAGACAGCAGGCTTAGCAATAGTGCCCAAAGTCATGCAGTAGCTGTAAAGGCAAACAAGATATTATCTTACATTAAACGGGCAATGGATGGAAGAGAAGTAAACATAATTATGCCCCTTTACAAAGCATTAGTAAGACCACACCTTGAATATGGAGTACAATTTTGGGCACCACTCCTTAGAAAATACATTATGGAACTAGAGAGAGTACAGAGAAGAGCCACCAAATTAATAAAGGGGATGGACAATTTTACTTATGAGAGGCTAGCTAAATTTGATTTATTTACATTAGAAATGAGGCGTCAAAGAGGTGATATGATAACTATATACAAATATATTCAGGGACAATACAAGGAGCTTTCAAACGAACTATTCATCCCAAGGGCAGTGCAAAGGACTTGCCGGCATCCCTTAAGGTTGGATGAAAGGAAATTTCACCAGCAACAAAGGAAATGGTTCTTTACAGTAAGGGCAGTTAAAATATGGAATTCATTACCCATGGAGACAGTGATGGCAGATACAATAGCTTTGTTCAAAAAAAGGTTGGACATCTTTTTAGAAAGGAAATGTATACAGGGATATACCAAATAAGTAAACATGGGAAGGATGTTGATCCAGAGAGTAATCTGATTGCCAATTATTGGAGTCAGGATGTAATTTATTTTTCCACTTATGAGATATCATTGGATGATATGACACTGTTTTTTTTTTTGTTTTCCTTCCTCTGGATCAATAAGTAAGTATAGATATAGGATAAAGTATCTGTTGTCTAAATTTAGCTTAGGTTGAACTTGATGGACGGAAGTCTTTTTTCAACCTCATCTACTATGTAACATACTTTTCCACACATGAATATTGAATGTTGAATCCTTTGTGGTTAAATAAATGTTTGAAAAAGTATCATGTTTTTATGTAATTTGTTTGATCCAGTTATCTTTATTTATTATTAGGACTTAGATTGAGATCTAATAACATTTCACTTTTTAAATATGTGTCCTTGACAAGTGGAAAAAATGCCCATAGCTGAACAGCTAGACAGCTAGAATCTTTGTACAGTTAAAGGAACAATCCATCCTAAATTCAAAGTGAATTAAGGGGCTATATCTGGGTGATTTATTTCTTTTTCACCCAAATCTGACACCTATAGTTATTTTTAAATATATATATTTTAAGTTAGTTTGTAAATATGATGAGCTGAAACATGAGAGCGGTACATTTGCTTTAGCTATTGTCCTTTGCCACTGGAGCCTATTCACTAAACAGCAATACAGTAAGTGCATTCCATCCCAAAATGCTGCTTTCACAAATATTTCCCTGTCACCATATTCATTAAGTCCTTATTGCATGTCCAAACCGTGTGAAACCAAATGTTTTTGACACAATTAGTTTCTGGCTGTATTATGCAAATTGTGTATGCAATCCTCGCCCCTGTCACTAGATTTTGTATTGTATTATACAGTATGTGTAGCCCTGTTTCCCCTTGAATACAGAGAGGCTGTTGTTAAGCTGCTGACTCGCAGGGCCTGAGCCTCTGCCATGGAGAGTCTGGGGCGATATATTACCACTACTCGATGCAGCGCCTCCACCTGGGAGGGATCCTAACGGAGTGGGAGTTGCCCCTCACAGGACACCAATACAATAATATGCACACTTGATGTAAAATAACAAGTATCTTTACTGACAGACCGAAATAACTTCATATGCATGAACATCACACACTCTTTCTCTCTAGAGATACAACTACCCAAAGCGTCTCGCAGGACACAACCCTCCACCGTGTTTCTTTAACCGTGTCCAATGTCCCACAACCAAACCCCAGTGTGTGATGACGGGCCAGCAGAAAACTTCACAAAGTATCCGCAGACATGCGATACCTTCCGCGACGTCTTTCAGGGCGATCCCACCCGGATATTATCTCAATCTCTGGAGAGGCCTGGTCCCAAACCTCTGCTAGGGAAATGCAGCGTCCACTGTTTCCCTGACTATAAACACTAATTGGGCAGGTTCCCTACTCCAGGGCCTGTCCATACAGCAACCACAAGCTATATGTGACTCAGGGCCTAACTGGGGCCGAAGGGGAATTCTCTGGCCTAGTGTAGAGGCTACTTGCCTCTCTACACATGCAGCTCCTACCCCCTTCCCTTCCTGGACTCCACTGCCCAACGTGCACCCCTGCGCAACCTCCTACTGTACTTCCCTTCCTAAAAGGATCCTAGTGCCCTATTGGCTCCCTGGCATCAGGTGGTCAGTCCTAACACTCATGGGACTTGTAGTCCCCTGCTCTAGCCCTCCCTGATAGGTCTGGGCTTCGTGTGCTACCGCGCTAACTTCCTGCGCATGTGCGAGCTGTCCAAAAGCGCCGTTGCATACCGTACTTACTGCGCATGCGTTAACCTCAAAATGGCAGCGCAATGAACGTTAGGGCCGCCGTGGAGCCTCAGAAGTACTGGAGCGCTCCCTGCGCATGTTGGCAACCTGCCTGATGCTCTCAACAGCAGCAATGGTAAGGGTAGACCGGGGGACTTGCTACATATGTCTTTATTTATATATCGCCAAAAGTGTACTCGGCGCTGATAAGAGGTTCCTGAGCTTCCAAGAACTGCGCAGCAAATTTGATACCCCAGAATTAGACACGTTCAAATTCCTCCAAATTCGACATTTTTTACAAAAACTGTCCCCTACATTAGAATTCCCACCTCTTACAAAGTTTGAAAGGTTGTGCCCGGAGGAGACACACCAAAAAGGTCTTTGTTGCAGGGTACATGCAACTACACACGCGGGTTTCTTAACAAGGCTTATTTATTTAGCCTTAAAAGATATACAGCACACAAAAACAAAAATAGCTTTTCAATCCGCAATCCGCTCATCTTGTGCTGCCTGTAGTCTTTCATCTCTCTCCGCTTGCAGCCGGGCCTGCTCCTTCATTAACTGTCCCTGCTGTCTGGTCTGCTCGCACAGAAACTCTTTCAACATTTCTTCCATTCTTGTGTGTGTGTGTGGCCCTTTAACTGCAGGAGCCTTTTGAAAATCCCACTTCTAACACCATATGTTGCAGGGTACATGCAACTACACACACGGGTTTCTTGAAAAGGCTTATTTATTTAGCCTTAAAACATATACAGCATACAAAAACAAAAATAGCTTTTCATCAGCAAACAAAAGAAAATGGCTTTTTCTTCAGCAGACCAAACACAACAGTTTCTCTTTAGCAGACAGTCTAAAAATAAGTCAGCTACCCTTTTCTATGCAGGGGACAGACAGTTCATAATTCATCTACTTTTCCAACAGACCTTGTATCAGTAATCTCTTCAGTAGCTTACTCCTCTCTCCTCAACAGCCAGCTCCACGTGTCTACAGCCTGGGGTTTTAACACACCTTGATTAGGCAGCTGGGATCCAACTAATTGGCCTGAGGTTCCCAGCTGAAGTTAACCTAGTCACTGCTGCACTGCAGACTAGACATAGGTTTTCCAGGCATATAGCTGGTGGCTTTTATTTACCCTGTCACAGTCTTATATCCCAAATTTACGGGATGTTAGAGAAACCTACAAACCCTGCCTCACATGATTATATGCTCAAGTGGGAGGCAGAACTATCCACAGAAATAGACAGAGAGGATTGGGAAGCAATATGGGATTCGACATCAGGAACCTCTTTATGTACCACAACTAGGGAAAATATATACAAGATATTGTTCAACTGGTACCTCACACAAGTGAGATTGAGACAAATTTATCCTCTGGCCTATGATCTTTGCTGGAGAGGCTGTGGACAAAAGGGGGACATGGCCCATATATGGTGGCTATGTCCAGAAAGTCAGAAATATTGGCTCATAATTCAAAATCTAATAAAAGTGGTCTCGGACCTCACAATCCCTATAGATCCACTGACCTACATACTGGGCAGGCCGATAGAGAAAATCGACCGCCAAGTATGATAGTAAGTCATCACTCTGTTCACTTGTATCATAGACCTTTCAAGCATCACTATGCCGATTAATATAATTTCCCAAAACACCAAGGGCCTCAATACCCCCCATAAGAGACGAATAGCCCTTTCAGAGGCCAAAAGACTAGCAGGAGATATCGTTTTGTTACAAGAAACGCATCTGAAAAAGGAGGATCAATCACTGCTGTATAGTAGCGACTACCCTCTAATCTATCACTCATCGTCCCATACAAAAAAAAATGGGGTGGCTACACTTTTCCACAAAAATCTAAACTTCAAAGTAGACAAAATTAAAAATGACCCTTCTGGGAGAATTTTAATTGTTACAGGATTCCTAGACTCTACCCATCTGACAATAGCTAACATATATGCCCCTAATGAAAATCAAGAATCCTTTTTCCAGGAGCTCACAAATCTAATAAACTCTGTCCAGAAAGGTTTTCTAATTCTTGCAGGGGATTTAAACACAATCATGGACCCAAATTTAGATACATTTCCCAGTCTCCCACTACCACAAAAGATAGTTCCCTCAACTCGTGGTCTCGTATCCATGACCAACTGTCACGATTGTGCTCGCCACAAACCGGGACCGGGCCGTGGGGCTGAGGCTGGGTTATGAAATCACGACCTTAGACCGCGCAGACTGGTCCGGAGTGCGCAGTTCATAGTCAAACAGGCCGGGTTCAGGACTGGAGATAACAGCATAGTTGTTGGGCAAGCCAGAGTCAGGGTAGGAGATATCCGGGTAGTCGTAGTTCAAGCAGGGAGTCGGCAACAGGAAATCAAGCTGGTCCTTTTGCGTCAGCGCAATCGCTGCAGGTCGGGAACGAGGGTTACGCGAGTGGCATCCACGACCCATGGCTCCGGTCTAGGAGAGGGAAGACTGACCGCAATAGGCACACCACCAGGGAGCACTAGTAACCCCGTGTTACAGCGCAAACGAAGCAGGTCTGTAAGAACCAGGAACTCAGGAACTCAGCATAGCAGCAGCAAGCCTGGAGGAAACTGGACGAGTACAACGAACTGGAAACAAAAACAGAGATACGTAACGAAAGAACAGGGCTTGTGGCAGAAACACAGGTAACATCCCATAAGGATCTATGCTCGGCAAGGAAGTGAAGCCAAAGCAGGATATTTAAAGCGACAGTGACCAATCCGGACGAGGGGCATGGTGGAGGCGTGTCGAGGAGCTGCTCGTGAGTGGCTGAGAGACCAGGAAGTAGTGGAGCACAGCTGAGAGTCTGTAACACCAGTGCCAGAATCCAAGATGGCGACGGCAGAGTTCAAGGTATGCACTGGGCGGCGGCATGGGTAGCGACGGGTGGCAGGGGCAGCAGCTGCTGCAGTACTGGTAGTGGGTAAGGAGGGGTCATGCCGCAAGGGACGTGGCCCCCGATTCCTTACACCAAGGATCTGATGGTGGTAGACTCCTGGAGATTAATGAACAACAAAGAAAAAGATTTCTCCTTCTTCTCCCAGCCCCATAACAGTTATTCACGTATAGACTATATTTTAATTGACCAACAAATTAGCGATAACATTTCCTCAGCAATAATTGCCCCCTCTGCTTGGTCGAACCATTCTACAATTATAACTAAACTGGATGGCCTCACCACCATAAACGAAACAAGGTTGTGGTCCTTAAATGAATCATTATTGTCGAACCCACAAAATCTCCAACAATTGGAAGAGGAACTGGTCCAATATTTTGATATAAATAACACCCCGGACGTTTCCCCTTTTACCCTATGGGAGGCCCATAAATCTGTGCTTAGAGGTAAGCTGATCACTCTGGCTTCTCGGAAAAGGAAGGAAAAAGCGGAACACATTGTGACATTAACACAAAAGTTATCAGAACTAGAAAGTATCCATAAAGCAAATCCCTCCCGAAAAAACTATAGACAAATAATCTCAGTTAGAGGGCAATTAAATCTTTTGTTAGTGACAAACGCAGAGAGAGCTATACGATGGACCCAACAGAAATACTATGAAAAAAGCAATAAGGCAGATAAAATGCTGGCCCGTAAGCTAAAACAAAAGCAGGTTAAAGCTAGGATCCATAATATTTATACTAAAAATGGAAAGATATCAAAAAGCCCCAAAGTTATAAGTGACGCTTTTAAGGAATATTATACATCTCTTTACAATCTGCCTGGCCCAGTGGGAGAATCGGCTAAAAACAAAAAAGCAAAAAAAAATCAAAACTTTCTAACTCAATGCCGGCTCCCCACGCTGGAACCAGAAGATATAATAACACTTGAAAAAACTATAGAACCCCCTGAAATCTTGGAGGCTATCAAATCTTTGAAAAATGGGAAGGTCCCTGGTCCGGATGGATTTTCAAATCTTTACTACAAAAAATTCTCCATAATACTCCTCCCACACTTAACCAAAGTATTTAATGAGATGCTTTTAGGCCTCCCCCCACCCAGAGATATGCTACGAGCAACCATAGTTGTAATCCCAAAAGATGGAAAAGATCCCATGATGTGCTCTAGCTATCGACCTATATCTTTATTAAATACAGATCTGAAATTATACGCAAAAATTTTGGCCACTAGATTAAACAATATTCTTCCAAGATTGATCCATCCGGACCAGGTTGGCTTTGTCTTGGGCAGACAAGCCCTTGACAACACAAGGAGGAAGGTGAATTTAATACATGTAGCAAAACAAACCTCACGCTCATCATTATTACTTTCACTAGACGCTTAAAAAGCTTTTGATCGGCTGGATTGGCAGTTTATGAAGGCCACACTCTCACAAATGGGTTTCACTCCCAAAATCTTAAACAGCATAAACACGTTATACTCTGTTCCAACAGCCATAGTTAAAACGAATAACTCCTTATCTGACCCCTTCCCAATATCGAACGGAACCCGACAGGGGTGCCCACTGTCCCCCTTGTTGTTAGCTTTGGCAATTGAACCATTAGCCTGCCAAATAAGAATGAACCCCAATATCACGGGTATCAATGTTGGACAGAAGGAATTCAAGATAGTGTCAGGGTTCTGCTCGCCACAAACCAGGGTTGGACCGCGAGGCTGAGGTGGGGTTGTAAAAGCACCGACCTGAGACTGCGCAGGCTGATCCGGATTGCACAGTTCGTTGTCGTACATCGCAGGATCAGGATAGGAGAAGACAGCGTCGTCGTTGTACAAGCCAGGGTCAGGGCTGGAGATATCAGGATAAACATTGTTCAAGCAAGAGTTTGGCAACATGTAGTCAGGACAGCCCCGCTTCAGCTTAGGAGCGCGGGGTTGGGCTCTGCGTGAGCGAAGGCCATGGCCCATGGTGCTGATCACAGGAGATGGTAAGCAGACCAGCGTAGCACACCGCTTAGCTGCACGGGTGAACCAGTGCTACAGCGCAAGAGTCCTGAGCGGCCTGGGGAATCCTCTGTAACAGCGCAGGAACCAGGACATGGCCTCTCTAGATTAGGGAAAGAGTAGGCCCCAGGAACCAGGAAGCTATAGAAAGACAGGGAAACCACCGCTGCAGTGCAGGAATCCAAGAAGCTGAAGGACGCAGGGACGAAACCTCCACTTCAGTGCAGGAATCCAGGAGGCTGAAGGACGCAGGGACGAAACCTCTGCTTCAGCACAGGAGAACAGGAGCAGACCGCTGCGTGAATATAGCAGCCGGTCACAGTAAACAAGGAGCTGAAGTCAACAAGAAGAGTACTCAGCTACAACACAGGAGACTGGAGCAGACCGCTGCATGAATATAGCAGCCGGCCTTAGGAAACCTGGAGCTGCAGACAACAAGGAGAATACTCCGCTTCAGTATGAGAGACAGGAACAAGCGGGGGCTTGTGGCAGAACAGTCAGTGACATCCAGTAAGGACTATGCTCGGCAAGGAGCATTGTGGGAAAGCAATACTTAAAGGCCAGCGGGCCAATCCCCGGCGGGGGTGTGAAGGTACTGCTCCAATGAGTGAATCCAAGGCTGGATTGCAGTGATAGATTGCACAGCTGCAGTAGATACCAGAGGGAGTGTGTATTGCTTTGGTGAGTGAATCCAGGCTGCAGCAAACATCAGGAGAGGTGCTCAAGGACTGCACAAGTCTGCAAGGTAAGGCAACCAGTAAACCGCGGAGCGGAATCCTTACAGTACCCCCCCCCCCCTTCACGCGAGACCTCCGGGCGAACATGAGCACACATAGAGTTGGGGGACCGGGAATTGTTGCTGAACCATCTAGGATTGGGGGTAGAGTCGTGGTCCAGAGACTCGTGGTTACTCCTTAGTGTACCCCCACCCCACGGTGAAAACTGCGACCAGACAGGACCATCCATGGGTCTCGGAGACATCGAGTTGTTCCTAAAGTTCTTTAGGTGGAAAGGGGATCCGTAAACGAGCAGTTCCTTGGTGAGTACAGTTCTAGGAAATGAGAGTGGTAGAAGAAACATCCTAGGTACATGGCTCGCCCCGCAAAATGACTTGGAAATCCAGGGCTGTGAAGAACCAGAGGATTCCAGAGCAGAAACAGCAGAAGAACCCCTACAGGAAGCCCAGTCTTTAATAAATGAACCGGACTCTAGGATCAGCGGCCCTGATAGTTGATCGAATACACCAGGAGGAACTTTGTAACAGAGAGGAATTTTTCCTCTAGAAGGCTCCCAGGTAATGGTTAGTAAGGGTATAGGCTGGTTGGAAGCATCTCCCGGTATTGGTATGGAAAGTGACAAGGCAAGCAGTAACCCAGGCATAGGAACCGAAATCTTGGGATATGTACACAATATTTCCAACTGAGAGGAAATAACAGGGGCAACCGAAAATTCCGAGGGACAAAACCATGGTTTGGCAGGAGCAGAGAAGCAAACAACAGTAGAGCTCCCCAATACTGGGAAATCTTCATTGGAAGATAGTATTGTCAGTGAATCAGGAATAGACCTTGTGATTTTCATATCAGTATCTTGAGAAAAAGGCAGAGCCAGGGTAGTGGCGGGAGGGAAGTTAACATCAGAAACTGAAGTCTGTACCTCAGTGACAGGCACCTTAGGAGTACAAGGAGTCTTTTCTGAAACTGTAATGGCCCTAACCACAGAGGTACCTAACCTGACAAAAACATGAATAGGTGTGTTTTCTAGTGCAAAATCTCTGATCACAGGACTCCTACCCGATAGTGAGGGTGTGTCTGGGTTTGATTAGAGAAAAAATCAGATGTATTGATAAGTGACTTAGAAACAATTACTGAGGTTCTAGATTTGCTGGACATGTGAGAAAAAATACCCTTTAAGACAGGAGCTTTAATTTCTTCCCAGAGTAACCCCATGTTTGCTGGGACATATTTAGACACAGTACTGAGGGACTGGGTTTCAGCAAAGGCAGGACAGCTAAATAGCTCAGATTTAAACCCCAGGATTTGTAAAATATGCATGATGGTCTCAGACAATACAAAGGGAGTGACCCCAGATATGCTGATCTCTGGAGGATTAACCTGGAGAGAGAAATCAGGGAAACCCTCAGCCAGAATAACCATGTTAGGAAGAGATTCAGAATCTGAAGGAGAATCACTACCTCCCAAAGTCTCAAAACCAGTAAGACACAATTCAGAGAAAGGAGAAACAGTGTGTGGGTTTCTTACTAGTCTATATGAAAAAGCGTCACTTTTGGGCGAAAACCGTGCGTCAGCAAACATTCCTGGGAACACAATATGAACCCCAGGAGGGACATACAGACTACTGTATGCTTTTAACCCTAAGCTTAAAGAGGAGGAGAACTCAGACAGTACCCGGGGGTTAATTAAAACTGTACTGGTCTCTGAAGTAGGTATTTGGTAAGGAATGTCTGGGAAACCAGAAATTACTGCAGACTCCCTAATATGGGAACAATGCGCTGAAGCAGGGATCACCGCTATGTGGGCGACAGGCTGGTTCAGTGAAATACCCGGGAGAAGAAACTCTGCGACCAAGCTTAGGGAAGAACCTGACTCCTGAATACATTTATCGGGAACCAGAACTTTAGCCGAAGTTTCCGGAGACTAAATTGCGGAAACTTGAGCTGAAGCAGGGGATTTATAGCAAAGAATATCTAGGGACTCCGTACGGTTATGGGAATCCCTCAATGCAACCTCTGCTGTCTGACTTGTGGACTCATTCTCTGAGGCTAAAACGAAGGCATTAACTTGGAGGCAGCAAGAATTTACAGGGGTTAATGCAGACAATGCCTGAGAGTAAAACATAGGTAATCTTCTCTCTGTATTAAGAGAGACCAGGAATCTCTCCTCTGGAGCTAGGGGCGTGACCATGGCTGACAGAGAACAGGGATTTACCAAAGGAAACTCAGAGAGCTGCCCCACAGGGGTTAATACAGAAATGACCCTGGGAACAGAACTTAGGGATTCTTTCTCTGACGGGGAAAGCGCACAGGACTGCCTAGCAGAGGTTAAAGCTGGAAAACCCTCAAGAGCAGGAGTGACAGATTCGGAGTTAGAAATAGGGGAACAAAGGGACTTATTCTCTGATAGTAGAACCTTAGTGTTGGCTAGTGAAACATATGTATTCTCCAGGGGAACCTTACAGGACTGCTCGGCAGGGGTTAAAGCTGGAAAACCCTCAAGACCTAGAGAAAGGACTTCTGAGCTAGAAATAGGAGAACTAATGAACTTATTCTCTGATACTAGAACATTATGTCACGCTGCGCTCACCACAAACAGGACGGAAGACCGCGGGGCTGAGGTGGGGATTGATAGGCACCGACCCACAACCACGCAGTCCTGTCCGGAATGCGTAGTCCTAGTCGTACCGCGTCGTAGGGTTGGAGAGGTCAGGGTAGTCAGGGTACTTGCCGTATTCCAGGGTTGGAGAGTCCGGGTAGGTAGAGTTTCGTAGCCAAGGTCCTGGGTAATAGAAGGTAGAGTAGTCGAGTAACGAAGCCGGGGTCAAAGTGCTGGAGAGTGTAGAAATCCAAGTAACAGGCAGGGTCAAACAGGTCAGACAAAGTTCAAGACAAAACTAGACAGCAGCGGTGAGCACAATGCATAAACAGGAGTTTATGCTCAGCAATCAAGGACAGGCAGAAGCAGGTATATATGTGGGAAGGGTCCAATTACCTTGCAGGGGTGTGTACTGATCCACCAATGGTGTCAGAGAGACACTGATCAAAAACAGCTTGCAATTAGGCTTTCCTGATGCTAGGTCTGGTTGCCGGGCAACCCGCGCGCGTGCGCGATGCGCGTCGCGACGTGATGACGTCATGCGGTTTACTCAGCAAGTCTCCGCCTGTGGGAGGCTCCAGCAGCTCCCTCACGTTCTCCTGCTTCCTGGTTGCCGAGCAACCCGTGCGCGTGCGCGATGCGTCTCGCGGAGCTCCGCCATCACGCCGCTGCGCCTGCACTGCCCTGGCAGTGCGTGGGCGCATGACTCTGCCCCGTGGTGCTTCCCTGAGTCGGTCTCCGCGCGGATCAGAGGCAAGTGTGACAGTATCCCCCCCTTGAGGGGAGACCTCCGGGCGAACCAAAGATGGTTTCTCAGGATGCCTACGGTGGAAGGCAGAGATGAGGCGGTTGGCATGTACCTGATGATGAGGAATCCACTCTCTCTCCTCTGGGCCATAGCCTCTCCAGTGTTCAAGATATTGTAATCCTCCTCTGGATATTCTGGAGTTGAGAATGGTCTGAACCTCGTATTCTTGTTGGCCCTCTACCAGTATGGTTTGCGGAGGTTTAGATTGTCCTTTGGAGGATGAGTCTTGATGATAAGGTTTGAGAAGGGATGAGTGAAATACAGAAGGAATCCTCATATTTTTTGGCAGTTCAAGCCGATAGGCTACTGGGTTGATCCTTTTGGTGATGCGGAATGGGCCGATAAAACGTGGTGCCAGTTTGGGTGAAGCTACCTTTAGCCGAATGTTTTTGGTAGATAACCAAACCCTTTGTCCTACAGAGTACCCTGGGACCTCTCTTCGGTGACGATCCGCTTGTCTCTTGTGTAATATACCAGCGTGCTGTAGATTCCGATGGATCTTCTGCCATAGGTCTTGTAAGTGGCGAATCCTGTCCTCTGCGGCCGGGACTCCAGACTTGGAGATGAGGGAAGGAAGTGCCGACGGATGGAAGCCATAGTTGACCATAAATGGTGACTGTCGGGATGATTCGTTCTGTAGATTATTGTGGGAGAATTCTGCCCATGGGAGAAGTTCCGCCCAGTCGTCCTGAGTGTCAGCGATAAAGCACCTCAAAAACTGTTCCAGAGACTGATTGGTGCGTTCCATCTGTCCATTGGTCTGGGGGTGATATCCTGATGAAAAGTGTAGGGTAACGTCCAGATTTTTACAAAACGCCCTCCAGAACCGGGAGATGAACTGGGATCCTCTATCGGACACTATGACCTGAGGGGACCCATGTAACCTGAAGATCTCCCTGATGAAAACTTCGGATAACATTGGTGCAGTGGGTAAACCCTTCATAGGGATGAAGTGTGCCTGTTTGGAAAATCTGTCCACCACCACAAGTATTGTGTCCATGCCTCTAGATTTGGACAACTCAACGATGAAGTCCATCGATATATGTGTCCATGGACGTACTGGGATGGGTAGTGGTTGAAGGAGACCTGCTGGTCTGTTGTGTGGCGTCTTGCTTCGAGCACAAGTAGCGCACGTGGCTACGAAGGCTTGTATGTCTCTCCGCATGTAGGGCCACCAGAATGTGCGTTCGATGAACTCAGTAGTTCTTTTGGTGCCAGGATGGCCTGCAGTCTTGGATGAATGTCCCCACTCCATGACTCTCCTCTGGAATTTACGGGGAGTGAACAACCGGTCCTCCGGAACGTTGAGTCCTGCCGGGATGTTGCTCTGAGCCTTAGTAATGTCCCTTAAGGCACTAAAAGTATTTGCAGCCAAAATACAAGTGGAAGGGAGAATGGTCTCCTGTTGATCCACCTTGTTATCCTCTACCAGGAACTGTCGTGACAAGGCGTCGGCTTTAATGTTTTTAGAACCAGGGATGTAGGAAATGAGGAAGTTAAAGCGAGTAAAGAATAAGGACCATCTTGCCTGGCGAGATCCTAGTCGCCGTGCTCCCTCAATGTACAGAAGATTCTTATGGTCCGTAAGTATCGTGACTGGCGACTCTGTGCCTTCCAGTAAGTGCCTCCACTCTTCCAAAGCCAGCTTGATAGCGAGGAGCTCCCGGTTACCTACATCGTAATTCCTTTGGGCGGAGGAAAACTTCTTTGAAAAATATGCACAAGGATGAAGTGGAGCTTGAGGATTCTTTCTCTGTGAAAGTATAGCACCTGCTCCTACATCGGAGGCGTCGACCTCCAAAAAAAAAAGGTAATGAAGGATCTGGATGGGTTAAGATGGGTGCTGAGGCGAATGCCGTCTTTATTCTCTCGAAAGCCTGGAGGGCCTTCTCAGTCCACTTTGTAGGATCAGCTCCCTTCTGTGTGAGTGCCGTGATGCGTGCTACTACCGATGAGAATCCCTGAATGAACCTCCGGTAGTAGTTAGCGAAACCGAGGAACCTTTGGATGGCCTTGAGGGAGAGGGGACAGGGCCATTCGAGTACCGCCTTGACCTTGGTAGGATCCATAGCAAGACCGGTATCCGATATGATGTAGCCGAGAAAAGAGGTGGATGTTTGATGGAAATGGCATTTCTCGAGCTTGGCATACAAATGGTTCTCTCTTAAACGCTGCAGGACTTGTTTGACATGCATCATATGTTCCGGCATGGATCTGGAAAAAATTAATATATCGTCCAGGTATACTATAACATGGTGGTCCAGAAGGTCTCTGAAAATGTCGTTGACAAAGTCTTGGAGGACCGCAGGAGCATTACACAATCCAAATGGCATGACCAGGTACTCGTAATGCCCGTCGCGAGTATTGAATGCTGTCTTCCATTCGTCTCCTTCTCTGATTCTAACCAGATTATAGGCTCCTCTGAGGTCCAGTTTGGTGAAGATCCTGGCTCCCTGGAGTTTGTCGAACAATTCGGCTATCAACGGAAGGGGGTAGCGGTTTTTTATGGTGAGTTTGTTGAGGCCCCGGTAATCAATGCAGGGTCTGAGGGTTCCGTCCTTCTTTTTGACGAAAAAAAATCCTGTCCCCGCAGGTGATGAAGATTTCTTAATGAACCCCCTCTGGAGATTCTCCTGAATATATGTTCTCATGGCCTGGGTCTCAGGAATAGATAATGGGTATGACCCTCCTCTGGGAGGTATGGCCCCGGGTAGAAGATCGATAGGACAGTCGTACGTCCGATGTGGCGGAAGTACCTCTGCTTGACGTTTGTCAAAGACATCGCGGAAATCTTCGTATATCCCCGGCAGCCGTACCCTGTCAGGATCCGTGACCTCCATTCCTGCCACTGCCTTTGGAGCAGACATGCAATGTTCCAAGCAAAAAGGACTCCAACGAAGTGGTGTGGCCTCTGTCCAGTCAATGACAGGATTGTGGATCCGGAGCCACGGAAGTCCCAGAATGATGTTCGAGGAGGGGGTGTGAATGACATCAAAGGTTATTGTCTCGGAGTGAAAGTCGCTAGTCATGATGTTAAGGGGTATGGTTTGTAAGGAAATGATCGCGGGCTGCAAGGGTCGTCCGTCAATGGCTTCAAGACCTACCGGTCGATCTTTGGGTACCAACGGTATTCTATTCTTGAAGGCGAACTTTTGGTCCACGAAGTTTCCTCCTGACCCCGAGTCCAGAAAGGCCTGTGTCTGTACTGTGAAGGTCTCACCGGATATGGAGATAGGTAGATAAAACCTCGTAGAGGGTTGAGGAGGGGGAAGAGTTGCAGTACCCAGCGTGATCCTCCTTATACTCACTGGGCTTTGGCGTTTCCCGGCTTCAGTGGACAGTTGAATACCAGGTGGCCGTTATTGCCACAGTAGAGGCATAGTCCCGCTCGTCTTCTTCGTTGCCTCTCGATAGGCGAAAGGCTAGTCCCTCCCAGCTGCATGGGTTCATCTAGGGCAGGAGTTGTGGAGAGTAGAGGCCCTATGGTAGACAAAGAAGATGATTGTATACCTCGGGGGTGTTTGTTTCTCTCCATCCTTCTCTCTTGGAGGCGCTGGTCCATCCGGATGCACAGGTCTATCAGGTTCTCAAGTCCAGCGGGACGATCCAGAGCTGCTAATTCATCCTTCAACCGTTCGGACAGGCCCTGCCAGAAGACTGCAGATAGAGCCACATCGTTCCAGCCGGTCTCGGCCGCCACCGTCTGGAAGTCCAGAGCATAACGAGCTACAGTACGGTCTCCCTGAGAAATATTAAGCAGAGTGGATGCAGCCGTAACCTTACGCCCTGGGGTGTCAAACACCCTTCTGAATTCGGTGATGAAGAGAGTGAGGTCAGAGGTCAAATCTGGGCGTTGCTCCCAGATAGGAGAAGCCCATGCCAGGGCGGCGTCAGTCAGCAGGGAGATTATGTATGCGACCTTAGTACGAGAAACCGGAAAGCGAGAGGGCATTAGTTCAAACTGTATGAAACACTGGTTCAGAAACCCCCGACAACCGCTGGGATCCCCTGCATAACGGTTGGGCGCAGGTAGTCGTGGTTCGGAGGTAGGTGTGATAAGTGCAGGAGTGGCTGCGAGTGGAACGGGGTTGGTGGTAGATACTGTTAGACGTCTAACTTGTTCAGTCAGGGTATCCACGTCTTGTTTAAGTTGGGAAACTAGTTGTTCTTTTAGTGTAAATGAGCCGGTAAGTTGCCGGAAGCATTCCTCATGGGTGTCTAAGCGTCGGGCCACCTCAGCGGCGTCCATGTTTGTTGGGCTGAGCATATTGTCACGCTGCGCTCACCACAAACAGGACGGAAGACCGCGGGGCTGAGGTGGGGATTGATAGGCACCGACCCACAACCACGCAGTCCTGTCCGGAATGCGTAGTCCTAGTCGTACCGCGTCGTAGGGTTGGAGAGGTCAGGGTAGTCAGGGTACTTGCCGTGTTCCAGGGTTGGAGAGTCCGGGTAGGTAGAGTTTCATAGCCAAGGTCCAGGGTAATAGAAGGTAGAGTAGTCGAGTAACGAAGCCGGGGTCAAAGTGCTGGAGAGTGTAGAAATCCAAGTAACAGGCAGGGTCAAACAGGTCAGACAAAGTTCAAGACAAAACTAGACAGCAGCGGTGAGCACAATGCATAAACAGGAGTTTATGCTCAGCAATCAAGGACAGGCAGAAGCAGGTATATATGTGGGAAGGGTCCAATTACCTTGCAGGGGTGTGTACTGATCCACCAATGGTGTCAGAGAGACACTGATCAAAAACAGCTTGCAATTAGGCTTTCCTGATGCTAGGTCTGGTTGCCGGGCAACCCGCGCGCGTGCACGATGCGCGTCGCGACGTGATGACGTCATGCGGTTTACTCAGCAAGTCTCCGCCTGTGGGAGGCTCCAGCAGCTCCCTCACGTTCTCCTGCTTCCTGGTTGCCGAGCAACCCGTGCGCGTGCGCGATGCGTCTCGCGGAGCTCCGCCATCACGCCGCTGCGCCTGCACTGCCCTGGCAGTGCGTGGGCGCATGACTCTGCCCCGTGGTGCTTCCCTGAGTCGGTCTCCGCGCGGATCAGAGGCAAGTGTGACACATTAGTGCTGGGTAGAGCAACATATGTATCCTCCAGGGGGACCTCACAGGACTGATCGGCAGGGGTTAACGAAAACATATCATTGGTGTCAGGGAACCCGGCCATACACTCAGGGCAAGGATCCGTGGTAGACCAGGGATACAGCCAAGCGGCAGCGAAGCTGGCGAGGGGAGGATCCTGTTCCTTTATGCAAATGTCCAATGTCATGGAAAGGATATGGAGTGTTTTTTGGGCATCAGCCAACATGAGGAGAGGGTCCTCTTTTGCTATATAAATGTCTAAAGACAAGGCCAGGGAAGAGAGTTCTTTTTGGGCGTCGTCCAGTTCCAAAGGGTACACATTCTCCCAGGTTAAAGGGTAACCAGGAAAGCAAATACAAGCGGCCAGTGATTGTTTTAAGTCCTGGAGGCGGTAAACCTTCATCATGAGATCATTACGGCATTTATTTTGCAAAGGGGTTAAACCTACAAACACAATCAGATCTCCAATCAGGGGTATTATCTCACATAGAAACTGGTATTCAGACTGAGACTGGTCTACAGGCCGGGACAGGCTTTCAGATATAAACTTACCAACCCTCACCACAGGGCGGTACGAGTTTGTGGGGCCGAGCATACTGTCAGGGTTCTGCTCGCCACAAACCAGGGTCGGACCGCGAGGCTGAGGGACGCAGGGACGAAACCTCCACTTCAGTGCAGGAATCCAGGAGGCTGAAGGACGCAGGGACGAAACCTCTGCTTCAGCACAGGAGAACAGGAGCAGACCGCTGCGTGAATATAGCAGCCGGTCACAGTAAACAAGGAGCTGAAGTCAACAAGAAGAGTACTCAGCTACAACACAGGAGACTGGAGCAGACCGCTGCATGAATATAGCAGCCGGCCTTAGGAAACCTGGAGCTGCAGACAACAAGGAGAATACTCCGCTTCAGTATGAGAGACAGGAACAAGCGGGGGCTTGTGGCAGAACAGTTAGTGACATCCAGTAAGGACTATGCTCGGCAAGGAGCATTGTGGGAAAGCAATACTTAAAGGCCAGCGGGCCAATCCCCGGCGGGGGTGTGAAGGTACTGCTCCAATGAGTGAATCCAAGGCTGGATTGCAGTGATAGATTGCACAGCTGCAGTAGATACCAGAGGGAGTGTGTATTGCTTTGGTGAGTGAATCCAGGCTGCAGCAAACATCAGGAGAGGTGCTCAAGGACTGCACAAGTCTGCAAGGTAAGGCAACCAGTAAACCGCGGAGCGGATTCCTTACAGATAGCTCTCTATGCGGATGACATACTATTGACGCTCTCAAACCCTCTTATCTCCCTCCCCAACCTTTTCCAAGCTCTATCTGAGTTTGGCTCCCTCTCAGGATACAAAATTAACCACTCTAAATCTATGGCTCTTAGCTTAAACCTTCCCAAGGATATGGTAAAATTACTTCAACTTAATTTTGACTTCAAATGGAATCAGACCCACATTAAATATTTAGGGGTTCAAATAACAAAAGACTACTCATCCCTATACAAAACAAACGTTAAACCTTTATTTGACCAAGTTGCAAAGGACTTGTCCACCTGGAATCCATACATCATATCTTGGTTCGGAAGGATCGCCACCATTAAAATGAACATTTTACCTAGAATACTGTACCTCTTCCAAACTCTCCCAGTAAAGATCTGTCAGAAGGACCTAACCAATAATCAAAATAAAATTCTGAAATTTGTATGGCAAAATAGACGTCCTAGAGTCTGTAAATAAATCCTTTATAAATCTAAGCTAGAAGGAGGCTTAGCCCTTCCAAACCTACAAAAGTACTATAGAGCGGCACAACTAGGGCAACTAGTTAGTTGGCATTCAAACCCTACCGAAAAAATATGGGTCGAACTAGAAGAATCGATCTGCTCCCCATGCAAAATGAAGACTCTCCTCTGGCTTAATAGAAAATCCAGACCAGCTGAGGTTTACACAAACCCGGTGTTATCTTTCGCATGTAATCTTTGGGACTCCCTTAAAGCTAGGTTCCAACTGACTGGTACCCCATCCCTCATGCAACCCCTGTTTTCAGATCCCTCCCTCCCTTTTTACACTAATAACCGACAATCCAACCTTTGGGTCCAAAAAGGACTCCTAAGAGTTAATGATATTCTCATCAAAGGTAAAGTCCCTCCGTTCACCTCGTTACAAACGAGCCACGACATTCCCTCCTCTGAATTTTTCAGATTTCTCCAAATTAGGCACTATATTCAATCCATTTACAAGCCAAATCAACCACATGTGTTAACGCTATATGAAGACTAGTGTGTACGTCAGACTGTTATGAAGGGCATTACTTCCAGGCTATACCATAGTTTGACGCCTGTCAAAAATAGCCAAATCCCTGATAAATATATGACATCCTGGGAGGAGGAGTTAAATACTAATTTGGACCTTGATGTCTGGAAGGATGTTTGGGAGGCTGCCTCCAAATATTCTTCCTGTGTGGTGATTAAGGAGAATATTTACAAGCTAATATATAGATGGTACATGACTCCTACCAGGTTGAACTCTTTTCTCCCAGGTGTCTCTCCTTTATGTTGGCGTGGTTGTGGCGAAAGGGGGAATATACTGCACATATTTTGGTCATGTCCAAAAATTCAGCAAACATGGAGGGAAGTGTTTGCTTTAATATACAGGGTTCTGGGAATCACTGTCCCTCAGGACCCAATATATACAGTCTTGGGAAAACCAATGGCCAATCGTAACAAAAAAGAAATTAAAGTTATCTCCCAAATTCTAAATGCTACTAGATGCACCATATCCAAAAACTGGAAACAACCGACTCCCCCATCCTTAAACCAAATCAATAACAAAATCTGGCATATAGTCTACATGGAAAAACTCATTGCCTACCTAACTGGTTCCACTTCACAATTCTCCGAAACATGGGCTCCTTGGTTTAGACATGCAGGTATATCCCCATATTTAGACTAGGTTATTCTGAACAGAGTGATTTAAGATTTATGATCTATGTTGTACCTCACCTGTTATTTAATATGTTACATGGTTTCAAATGCTGTCCCCTTCCCCCCTTCACATTCTCTCTTCCCCTCCTAATGTGTAATCAGACTATTTGCAATATTGTTCCGTTGTATTGTTCCTCCCCTTATTTTTTTCTTTTTGTACCCCTCTTACTTTTGGAAAAATGATTAATAAAAAACTTAAGTAATAAAAAAAAAATATATATATAAACATAATATAATTATTAGTGCAAATAAATGTGCAATACGTGTTACAATTGAAGTTATAACTCCCTGCTCAAATCCTCTGGTAGGGCCTGTCTTCACTGGTCCCAAAGCGTAGGAATAGTTTTCTCACAATCCAGGGGGAGCATATGGAGAGAAAAACAATACACAACAATCTAAGTGTAGATTATTTAAAACAAGTGAATGTGTTCAGATGTATGCAGTACACATCACTGTAGAGACACAGTAGAGACACCCAACCTGCTGAACTATATGCAGATTGGGAGGTGAAATACGAATGTACATGCTGATCTCAGCGATCAATAACAGAGCAGTATAGTGGAACCACCACAACTAACTGCTAACTTAGTGATGCTTTATATGTGTGATCTGCATATTAGAGACAATACTTTGTTTCAGCACAAGAAACTTTACCTGGGCTATGATAATAGCCTAAACACAGATTTTTGTCAGCAACTGTGAATCCAAGCACTAGTACACTCTTGCTCCAAATGATTACATGGCTTTTAACCCCTGTATTACACCAGGGGCACCTTAGACACACTATAGATATCTAAGAGTGTTTAAATGAGAAACTGTCCCACAAATTAACCACACAATCTTTATTGCTAACAATTAATAAATGCACTTATTAATTTATCATTTCTTGATTATATATTACACATATTAGGTTGTGCTATAGTTGTCACTTTTCACTTTGATTTAGCGATTTAGACCAGAGTTAATCTGTGAGGACACCATCATCATTATTTCACTATATTATTACCTCACAAGATTACCAGCAGCAATAACAGTATTTATATACATCTGTTAAGTAGAGCTAATCATTTAGGTTTTAAACAATTTCTTGTCAATACAATAAATATTTGTATTAGTGGGGATGGTCAACCATCCCTTTCCAGTGACTTACACGTTGAGCTCCTTTTTTCATTTAGAGGTTGAGTGCACCTTCTGAGAAATACTCTTAATTTCATTGGTGATTTATACTGTGCAAGATGTTATATAGAAACGTGATGCACATTCTATGTACATATCACTATTATAGAATGTTAACTAGTAGTGCTTATAGTTGGATAATAATACTAGATGATATGGGTACAACATATGGAATCCACAAAAATACAACCTATTGCATCAATGTATACATATATACTTTTCAGCTTTAGTTTTGAAAGAACTTAGACTGGTGGTGACTGTGTGAGTCTCCAGTAGAAGGTTCCAGTTTTGGGTAAGAGAAGGAGAAGCGGCAGGATACTTTGCTGAACCTTAGGACCATGAACAGTCTTTTGGACTCAGATCTCAGATGATAAGTGCTGCATGTGGTAGGGATGAGGAGCTTGTTCAGATAGACGGATAGCTTGCCCAGAAAGTATTTGAAGGCAAGACAGAAATTATGAACTTTGCGACTAGACTCAAGTGATGGCCAATCTAGTTCTTTGAACATTTCGCACTGATGTGCGTTGTTACATTGGAGGACAGAACGGCATATTAAATTGTAGAGGATGTCAAGTTTGCTATGGTGAGTTGAGGGTGCTGTGCCATATACTATGTCCCCATAGTCTATAATTGACATTAGCATCTGCTGTGCGATGCACTTTCTGACCAGCAGGCTTAGGGAGGATTTGTTCCTTTAAAGTACACCTAGTTTGGGATAGGTTTTGGGTGTCAGGGTATCAATGTTCAACCCAAATATTAAATGGGAGTCAAACCATATGCCCAAATATTTAAGAGAACTTAAAATGTAATTAATTTTAATTAATTGTTTCTGTGCGTTGATTAGGCAGACCCCTCCCTTAATTGTTTTTCAATTGCATGTGATCAGAGTATTTATGACAGACTGTCCTGGCTGTGTTCTCTCAAACTGCACCACTCCCCACTGCACCATTAATTATACACCTCTCTCCCAACAACTTCTTTACCCAACAATAAAAAACACCCAAACAAATCCTCTATTCACACCCTATATTTACTCCCTTCTGCTGCTTGGGATCACCCCTTAGCATGAAGCCAGACATACAAACCTGATCTCACGCATGCCTCCCTGACATCTTTTCCCCTGTAAATGGTGTAAAACTTCTCATTTTAATACTGAATAACCTTAAATCTCGCCTCACAAATCAAGCAGCCCAATAGCCTGCCCGCATGGCTATTGTCCCACACTCACAGTAACTCCTACCACCAATTGTGGCCAAACACTGCTATCTACAGCACTTATTCCCTCACCTGCTGTCTCTGTAAGTTTCCCCTCAAAACTCTTAGATTGTAAGCTCTTCAGGGCAGGGATTTTCTGTCCTATTGTTTGATTTTGCTGCACTTATTGTATTATAATTCCCTGTACTGTATTCTTTGTGAAGCGCCAAGTACACTTTTTTTTTTGCAAACATTTTTTTATTAGGCATTGATACGTAACATTACAGACATTTCAGAATGATCATAATCTAATATCATAATAATTTTTTTTTTTAACATTTTTGGTTGACAGGGGGAGGGTGGAGAGGCGAGGGGACACCGACTGACCACACTGGCGTGTGGTTGACCGCCAGGGTCATGCAGTGATCCCTAGGAACAGACTCCCGAAAAAGAAAAGGGAAATCTGGGGAAGGAAAAGGAGGGAGAGGGGGAGGAGGGGAGGGAGGGTGCAGGGGGGGGAGGGTAGGAACCGGTAGGGCACCCCTTCCTCCCCCGGCGGCGCCTCCCGGTATCGAAGCAGTGATCCTTCGTGGCAGCCTTTATTGGGCCGAGGATATAGGTTTTGCTATCAGCGGGTTATCCACGGTTCCCATATAAAGTAAAACCTCTCTGTCGAGTGGTTGAGAAATGCCGTCAATTTTTCCATTAGCATTACCTCGTTGAGTCTCTTTTTTACCGATTGCTCTGTGGGGGGTGGTATCTTCTTCCAAGATGACGCAACTGAGCATCTTGCTGCCGCTAAAATGAAGGAGATTAATTCATTTTACGCTTGTTCAACGTGATTTGAGCCAAATCTGGGAAAATGAGAAGCTGGATGTTGTCTTGTTCTATCCTTGGAGCAGATCTAGCGGCTCTCATTATCTCCTCCTTGCTACGAAAGTAGTGTAGACGGGTAATCACATCATGTGGTTTTTTTGGATCCAGGCTTCTAGGTCTAGGCAATCTTTGTGCTCTGTCCATCTGGAGTTTGTCTTCCGACATGTCTGGTAGCAGAGACCCAAAGAGCTGGATGAGATATGCGTCCAGTTGAGCATTGTCCACTTCCTCCGGGACTCCCCTGATCCGCAGATTATTGCGTGTTGTTCGGTTTTCCGTGTCTTCCAATTTTTCGAAAATTGTTTTAACTTGTGTTTTTAATTCGTGGATTTCTTGGGCTTGGGTCTCCTGGACAGAGGCGGTGATATCCGCTTTCTCCTCCAAGTCCACGATACGATCTCCTATAGACGCTATTTCCTCTCTGACGAAAACTCTGCATCTCGGAGCGGAAGGAACTTTTGATGTCTTGGACAAATCGCAGCATTTCTTTGCGAGTAAGCGGAGTATCTGTCTCCTCTTCGGAGTCTGGTTCTGGTTCTGCGTCTTCGCCTGCGATAGACGCTTCCTGATCTTTAGTTCCTGTCTTTGTTTTTTTAAAGAAGAGTGCGGCCTCCCGCAGAGGTTTTTTTTGTGTTTTGGTGGGTGGCATATTTGTTGTTTATTGGTCGTTTTTATATATACTGTAGAATTGAAGCTGATTTTGTTTGGGTGATGTAAGTTCTGTTTTTCCTTTTTTTACATTGACATAAGCCCCCTCATTCCTGAGGCACCATGCTCATTCACATGTTTTTTTTTTTTTTTCCCTCTGGGGGGGCTGACCTTCTCCCTCTATTCAGGGCCTCCCCATAAGGGTTACACAGGGCCCAATATTCTCCTTGTGTTATGTAGGTAGGTAGGTGGGTAGGTATTGGGGCTAAGTCGGAGTGGGGAGAGAGTGTGCTGGTAAAAACAACTCAAAGCTCTTTTTTTCCAATTGTCAGTCACTGAATTTATTCGTGTGTGTTTGTGCCTTTAACTCTGGCCAGCGGCGGCCATCTTGGATCAGGCTGGGACACAACTGAGTTGCAAGCTGGAACGCACGGGCACCTCTCCTTCTCCACCTCCTCGGAGCTCCCCCCTCTCTTCTCTCCACTCCCACCACTGCTCTGGGCCCCCTGCTTTGCCTTCTCAGCACCACGCCGATTTCCCACTCAAGGGACTGCGCACCTCGGCCGAACTCGGAGACCCCGCCAGAGAGCCGCTCAAGATGGCCGCTCCACCCTCCTCAGTGTGCAGCAGCATCCATTTTATCCCTGGGCCGGCCCGGCGCTCCCCACCTCCGCTGCCCCACGTCACCCTGCCCCACCAGGAGCAATTTATGCTGCCCCGTGACCCAGCCGGGGATACCTTGATCCCCTGGGGAATTCTTCTGGACAGCGGGACCCCCCCCCGAGCCGCGCAGGGATCCCGGAGATGGTGACCCCCCCTCTCTTGGTGCCGATATCGATGGCAAGATGGCCGCTCCTCCCCGTCCCTAACCCCGAACCCCTCGCTCCTCAGGTATGTGTAGAAAGCTTTAGTGGGGTGGGAGAGGATCCTCGCGGCATCCACCGCTGCTGGAAGCAAGGAAAGCAAGGAGAGTCTATGCGCTGATTTAGTGAGTGTGATTATGGCCCAGTGCTGCAGTGAATAGCAAACTGAGTGAGTGTGACCCCTCTATTAGCTCAGTTTTGGGCAGGGGAGTTGGTTTTACTCACTCAGGTAGTTGCCCTGGGTATGTCCACCCAGAAGTAGTACCCAGAGCTGCCCATCTGGCCAAGCACAAGAAGGGAGAGAGGGTGATGATCAGTTGAATCGTGTGTACTGCGGCCTTGAGGAGCGCAGCCCCATCTGCCAGGTCCTCTGCCACTCTTATTTTCTTTTTCTTCTGGAAGAGCTAGGTAATGATTAATTTGGTCACTTTTGGTCTCTAATTGATCTTTGCTTCAGGGAGTATCTACTGTTATAGAAATTTGTTTATTTGGTTAGATTTAGATAAGGATTGCTCCGGATTAGTTTTCTGTATTGGAGGAGCCTCAGATGAAAGCAGCCATCTCCATCAGGCTCCAAGCCACGCCCCGTTTATATATTTTTTTTATGTCAATAGTCTTTGTCACTTTATAGCTAGTGAACACTCTTAGGACGCGTTTATAGTGCCGGCGATGGCGATGCGACCGATGACGTCACCCGTCGCTGTCGCCACTGGCAAAAGTTAAAATTCAGTTTTTTTTTTTTTATTACAACAAAATTAAGTGGGTATTAATTTCTGGTTGATTTTCACTCAGAATCCAAGGTAACCACACCTTCTGAAAATCTGTGTAGGTGTCGTTATTAAGACTAACCAGTTTTTCCATGTAGCAAATCTGCCAGATTTTATTTTTAAGTTTGGGAATTGAGGGAATAATTGTTTGTTTCCATACTGCCGCTAATTCGCGTCTTGCGGCTGAAGATATGTGGCAAAGAATTTATTTTCATGTCTCGTGAGGAGGTAATATGGTTTATTTAAAAGAAATAACCAGGGATCCATTGGTAGGTCCAAACCGAAAAACCTTTGTGACCACATTTTGATTTCTAGCCAATAAGCTGCTGTGAGTGGGCATCCCCACCACATATGTATAAATGTGGCTTGTGCTCCACATCCTTTCGGACACATAGTTGGGTACTCTGGGATGAATTTAGCTAGTCTCATAAGGGTTAAATACCACCTCATCATAACTTTATAGGCATTTTCTCTGATTGTGATACTGCTGCGACACACTTTATTCGAGCAAATACCCAGTATGTACCTGGCAGATACATGGAATGCGCCGCTCCTCACCTCTGACAAGCCCCGTTGCATTTGCCTTCCCAGCCTGGGTTCATGCCTGGCTGATGGGCGGCTGATCTGTTAAATGATAATGATTAGGATTTAATAGGCTGCAGTGCTTCGCGTGTCTACCAGATGGCATAAATTCATGAATTGTAATGCATTATATATATATATACTGTGCAGTATTGCAGCCAGCGGGAATAAAATGCTTCAATCCCTGCCTGGAAAATAACTCAATGCACTCGGGCAGAAAACAGTCACAAACCTCAATACACCCGGGTATACCCGAATTCGTGGGACTAGCCGAGCTCGAATAAAGTGTGTCGCCAGTGTACACATTGATGATGTGGCAACCTTTTGAAAAATATCATTCCAGTCTTCCATGTCTAATACCTCCCCTGGGTCATCCTCCCATTGTAGCATATATTTCAGTTTTTGATTCATTTGTGGAGGAGTGCTAACAAAGTATCCATACAATTTAGATATTAGTCCAGATGTGTTACTATCTGCTAGACAAAGTGACTCAAATCTAGTTAGCAATTCGGGGGGTCGGATTTTGTTATAAAAGGCTTTCAATTGAAGGTATTGGAGGAATTGATTGTTTGGGATAGCCTTTTCTTTGTGGAAATATTCAAATGGTCTGGGAAATCCTTCTGAACCTACATCTTTTAATCTTGTGATACCTGCTATTTTGCAGTCTATAAACCTATTACGGCCTATTCCTGGACCAAATTCTGGGTTATCATATAGTGGAGTCATAAGTGTATTCCGTGTTGTAAGAAAGTGTCGATTTGCCACTGAGTTCTATAATTTGAGTGAGTGGGTTATAATTTGGCTGGATTTGAGTATTTCGGGATTCTTTCTCACTGGGGACCATAGAAGATTACTTAAATTGACTGGGGCAAATAAATCTGTTTCCAATGATACCCAGCATTTGGATTAGAGTGCCATAGTATTAGTTGGCTTGTTTGGGCTGCTTTGTAATAGGACATAAGGCATGGTAGTCCCAGCCCTCCTGTCTTGTTTGGTATATTTAAGATTTTCTTACCAATTCTTGGTGTTTTATTTTTCCATATAAATTTGTTTATAATAGACTGTAGAGTTTTAATTTCCTCCAATACCAATGGAATGGGTAGAGTTTGGAAAAGATACAGAAGACGGGGCAATATGTTCATTTTTATACTGTGCATTCTGCCTATCCATGATATAGCGTGGCCGGACCACTTCCCAATATCAGACTAAAGAGCTCTTAAGACCTTTGGTATAATTCTCCCTATAAAGAGAACTATATTTTTTTGTGATAAATATCCCTAGGTATTTGATCGTATTCGGTTGCCATTTAAAATCAAAGTTTAAAGCAATCAATTTAATTTGATCTTTAGGCAAATTTATATTTAGTGACTCAGATTTGTTACTATTGATTTTGAAACCTGAGATATCCTTAAAAGAAGACAGAGTAGAGTATAAATTTGGAAGTGAAGTTTGAGGTTTGGTTATTGTAAGGATCACATCATCTGCATAAAGTGCGATTTTGTATATCTGACTCTTCACCTGAACTCCTGTTACATTTGGGTTGTTTCTTATGTTTGCAGCTAGTGGCTCCATACAGAGGGCGAATAGCTTCAGTTTTAAGCGACGTGCTGGCGACAAGGCCAGTGACGTCACCAAGGAGGAGGGCAGCGCTCTGTGATTGGTTTAGAGACAGTCACATGTGGCGACTTTCTCTAAAAAAATCAAATTTAACTTGCTTCAAAATTTTTGGGCGCGACGTCGCTCTGTCGCTCCGTCGCTGTTGCGCTTACTATAAGCGCATGCAACGGATTCAATTGATTTGTTTGGGAGTGAAGTTGAATCGCCGTTGCCAGGCACTATAAGCGCAGCCTTAGTGTTTAGCGCCTCTCTTCACACCTTCACTTTGTCACAACTATGTATTTGTAACCATGTATTATTTGTCATCTTAACTCTGTGCCCAGGACATACTGCTGCGGCCGAGTTTATTCGAGCATTTGCCCGTTCTCGGCCGCAGCAGTAACCTGGCGTGCGCCGGAGGGTGCCGGGCGCGCGCCGAAGCAGCGGAAGAGCGCCCTCCGATCGGGGTGCTCTCCTCCCGCTGCCGGGTCCGCCGGGTCCCCCGGAACCCCCTGCCGCCGTCCCCCACATCGCGGGACACCAGGGCTCCCTCGGGGAGCCCTGGACGCGCGTGCAGGGGGCGCTGGCACCCGATGACGCGTGACCGCGCATCGGTGACGCGCGGCACGCTCAGGGAGTGGGGCTAGCAAGCCGGGGCATCCCCCGGCTTGCGGAACTAGCCCTGCTCGGATTAAGTGTGTCGGTAGTGTACTTGAAAACGAGAGGTAACTCGCAATGTATTACTTCCTGGTAACATATCTTATAAATAAATACATAATTATATTTTTTATTTACAAAGCTTACAAGACTACTTTATCTTTATTTATTTTTAGATTGGGATTTATTTTAGAAAGTCTCTTCGCATTACTTTTTTTTTACAAATTGCTTAAATTGTCCTTACACTGTATATACGCTAAAGAGCTGCACCCCAATGTTAAATAAATGTAGATCTTTTCAAATCACACACAGTACCATGTTCCATTCATTTCACATGCTATGATTGTGTATTAATTTCATATGATATGATAGTTTATTAATTTCATATGATATTCCATTCATTTATTATAATATGAAATGATATGCCATATATTTCCTATTATATGATTTTCCATTCATTTAATATATGATATTATATTTTATTAATTTCATATGATATGATATCTTGTTAATTTCATATGATATGATAGGATAGTTTATTAATTTCATATATGATATGATAGTTTATTAAGTTCATATATGATATGATATATTACATATATTCCCTATGATATGAAATGATTTCCCATTAATTTAATGAATGATATTATATTTGATTAAATTCATATGATAACTTATTAATTTCCTATGATATTATATTATATTTTAAAAATTCCATATGATATGATAGGATAATGTATTAATTTCATATGATATGATAGTGTATTAATTTCATATGATATGATATTCCATTCATTTCATATGAGTGTAGTCAGGTGTCCCCTCCGGTCCTCCGCTCTCCTCTTCCTCACCCCTTACATCCGATGCCAGGGGGAAGTTGCAGGGAGGGCGACGTGCTCGCCGGTGGCTCCCTCCGCAAGACACCGCCATGTTTGTGAGCGCGTGCACAGATGACAGATCGCGCATGCGCAGACGCGAGCAGCAGAGGCCATGACAGTGTTGCGCATGTGCAATAACCTAAGCGCATGCGGAGGCAATGAATAGGAGGGTACTGTATGCAGGGACTACAACACCCAGCAGCCACTGGGGCTGCTCATCTTGTGACACAGAACTAGCAATGGGACGGCTGTTTCACCTGGAAGGGGAAGGGACAGATATTGCATGCTGGGAGTGCAAAGGTCAGTCAAGATCTGGACAGAGAGGGTGCAGGTAGTGTCCAGGGGGCAGTGCTCCCTTGGGCTAGGCCAGAATTGCCCCAGAGGTCCCAGATAGTTCTCTGAGTACAGGTAGCACTGTGAACATTGAGTGCAGTAGGAAAAGGCCTCAGATAGGGACCTTTTCACTGTAGTAATAGTGAGATAGATGCTGCAGGACGTTGCCTGAAGAGAAGTGCAGCCTGTTGCAAAGGAGCAAACCCAGAATCCTAGAGAGAGACTATTTACAGGGGTACACTCCAACGGGAGACCCCTCCTGAGGCATCCGCCTAAGGATCCACCCGGGAGAGGAGCAGCAGATTGAAGCGCGGAGCCACGCCTTTGATCTATGGAGTTCCATTGTTTGTCCTGGTCTGGACTGAGACCAGGGAGGTATTAAAAAGTCCACCTACGGGCCCCAACACACAGGGAAGCATGCTATCCCACACACACTCTTTGGGGAGGGACTTGCTTGTGGACACTCAGGGGTTAAGTGCCCAGGTACTCCAGTACTTTGGGGTTTCCACCCGGGAGGTGTTATTGTGGGTTGGTAGTCTGTTCGTTATGTTATGTTGATGGTGCATGAATAAGGTGTGTTCAGTAAATGCTGTTTTATATAAAGGTGTGTAATTATTGTGTATATCAGTTCCGGTGAGGGACTCCTCCCACTATGCTGGGATCCCTCGCCAGTGGAGGCGCTGCATCAAGGTAACAAGTATACCCCAGGCCCCAGTTGTGAAGGCTCAGGCCTCTTGTTAGCCAAACAGGTGATTGCAGCACAGGTAGTGTCAGTACCTTGTACAAGAGCAACATGAGGTTTTACTATGTAAATAGCGGGAGGAGTTTTATTCTATTTACTATTTCTTAATTCCCAGCCTAATATCTTCCTATTCTTTTCAGTTTTTTCCCCCACCAGCTTTTATTTCCTTTCAAACCGCAGGGGGAAAAAGGAACAGACGGAGTCCTACAGTATTTCTGTCAATTTCTGGGCCAGTATAGCAGCAAATCATAAGAAAATAGCGTATGAGATGTCAAACTATGCAATGTTGTTGACTAGATTAATTCCTAATGAATACAGTAAAAATATCAGGTTTTTACTCCGATGAAATTGCATGTTATTTCGAGTGATTTTGAGTTGCTGATAGCGGTTTTATGTATAAGCATCAGTGTATTCATCAAGAATCTGCGCAGTTGGACCTGCCGTCTGTTCCATTTAATCTGTATTGGTGCTCTGATAAGTTTAGGGTGGCAAAAGGGTAAAGAAAACTGATTGACAAGCACTACCCCATTCAGAGGCCCATAAAAAGTTAACGTTCAACTTGCAATTATTTGACCTAAAAAATAAAACAGACGGATATATGCTATTAGCATGGTTAGATATGCTCAGGAATGCTAATTATGCAGTTACATTCCTTTTTAAAAGTTGTTTTATGGTTATACAGTAACTGCACCATGAAGTGGTGAACATGGCTACTTGGCTGGAAGGCCAGTGCTGGTATTATTATATTTAAAATAGAAATGTATTGTCTTAAAGCAGCAATGCCCTGCAGAAGGTTAGTGCATATGAGTTTATGTCCTCTTTTTTTTTTTTTTCCTTACAAAAATGTTTTTTGGGTTTCTAACATCTGAGACCTTTAGATTACATTGGGCTCTGGGAAGAGGTCCCTTTCAACGTTCCAGACACCTAATATGAGAAACGATCCAGTCTCCTGAACAAAGCATCAGATTTAAAAAATAAAAACAGCATTGGAAAGGACAGGAAGAGATCTTATAAAGGAAAATAAAATGCAAAACAATGTTGATCAGAATGGCCAGCGGCTTTAAATGTATAGTTAACTACCAAGCATGTATAGTATTTTATTATTACTTTTTTTATGAAATGCAGTTTTTTTAAGTACAAGGAACAGTTTCTATGCTTGTATTAGGAAGTACACTTCACCGGCTTCAACCTGCTTCCAAAACATTTTTTTTAAAGCCACATTTTTCTTTATTATATTTTTAATATTCAAACAAGAAATGCAGCAAGTATGTCTGTACATAAATGAACCCCCTTTAAAAGAAAACAAAAGAGAAAATCGCTCACAGATTAGCACATTTTATTTTCTAATGTATTATTCTAACCACATTTACTGTATATTTGATAGCTAAAGTTAAAGTGAATATGAGATCGGAATGATCCTACAGTACCTGCAGTTGGATTCTTCGAGATAATTCGTTCAGGTAGATAAATCCCAGAATGACTAAACTGGTTACCAGAGAAAGTAGAAGGAGGTTCATCGTTTTCAACTTCTGGTGATCAATCCCCATTCTAACTATATTAGAGGCAGCGTCTGTGGACATAGACAACATACATACATTTGAGATTAAGACTTTGTTAGTTAATATATACATTCTAAAATAACCTTATTAATAGGATTTCTGCTTGTTGCACTCATTAACCAATTGATGCAGTTGAGGAAGTACAGATTGGGCATGGCATTACAGTTGCAGCGATATTTTCTTTTTAGGGCAACAGGTTGTACGGCACTAATGCATCTAGCCTGAGAAATAAAACCTCATAGTTTATGGCAAGGGACGACCTGGTTATTATTGCTAATACTAAATCATGGTCTAATTAAATTCCTGACCGGTATATAGGAATACCAAGTTATTCTCTCATGGGAAGAAGTATTTTTTGTGTACATTTCAACATACTGTAGAAGTGGTAATAATTAAGACTGAGAAATGACACAGGTGTTGTGGAATTTGTTTGTTTTGGATTTGGGAAACAACCTAACATGAGTAGGATTTTTTTTCTCTACAAATTCAATCGTTTGTGCCCTCATTAATATGTATAGATCTACAATCTCAAAGAATAATATATTACTGTGTGTTTGTATGTGTATACAACACACACACACACACTCACACACACACACACTCACACATTCACACATTCACACATTCACACATTCACACATTCACACATTCACACATTCATACTCATACATACACACACTCTCATACTCTCACACTCTCACTCTCTCACACACTCTCACACACTCACACACTCTCACACACTCTCACACTCTCACTCAGACTCACACTCAGACTCTCACACTCAGACACTCAGACTCAGACACTCAGACTCTCACACTCAGACTCTCACACTCAGACTCTCACACTCAGACTCTCACACTCAGACTCTCACACTCAGACTCTCACACTCACTCTCACACACACACTCACACACACTCACACACACTCACACACACTCTCACACTCTCACACTCTCACACTCTAACAATCTCACACACTCACAAACTCACACACTCACAAACTCACACACATATTCACACTATCTACACATAATAATAATATGGGCATGGTAAGCCTCTATAGCATTCAATGGGCACCCTAAATACAATACATTAATACACAAGACACACAATAATAAAACATAACTAAACTCCAAAAACCACACCACTAAATAAAAACAGTAGCCAGCTAATTCAATCAATACAAGCAATAACAACATCAACAATGAATTCATTAAACCATTAACCAATCAAACCAATTAATTCCTAAACCAACTCAAAATGAATAGTAACACTAACCAATCAAAACAATTAATTACTACAACATTAATTAATTTAAATAGTAAAATAGAAAGAAAGAAATTCAAACAATATCTGAAATAACCATAAAATGCATTAGCTAACATAATACAACATTAACTAAAAACGAACACCAATCGCAAACTATTTATTACCATTAAGCATGAAAAAACAAACAATCACATCCACATAATACTGCTCCGGAAGCTTTTATTCGAAGTAATCACCGGCTTGTACCTGGCATGTTCCTGGAATGCCACGCTGTTCACCCGGAGCATGCCGGGCTCCCAGCCAGGGTAATGCCCGGCTGACGCGCGGTTGATGTGTTTATTGATAATGGTTCGGATTTTAATAGGCTGCAATGCTTCGCGTGTCCGCCAGATGGCATAAATTCATGAATTGTAATGCGCCGAATCAGTAATGTGTTGGCTTGCAGGTGTTTCGTTTAAAAAAGATACCGTACCACAGTGTGCTATTGTAACTTGGCCTTGGCCTTGAGACTGAAGGAAGAGGTTGCAAAAATGTATCAATTTAGGCTTTTCATATTAAAGAAAGACAAAGACCAGTTTCAGTTTGTGTTACACTATTCTCCAGAGACCCACCCGCCATGAGTGTTCAAGTGCAGCCTGCTTTCCAAAAACCTGACAGAAGTTACGCGTATTTGATATGGGCCGCGATTAATGCAACAGATGATAAGATGGCAACAGTTGCTCAAATTTATCAGTATTTTATCGAAAACTATGACTTTTACAAATTTTCGCCAACTCCTCATACGTGGAAGCGTGCAATAAGGAAAAGGTTATGTAGTGATCCCTGTTTTCACCGTATTGAGCCCCAATTTGTTGGAGGCTATTGGTGTGTGTCACTGGATTTTTCCCGTATCTATGATCATGGAGGCGGCAAAAGGCAAAGGGTCGTGTTAAAACCAACTAAGAAGCGACAGTCGCTGCCAAGCAATGCACCAGCACCAGCACCGGCTTCCAAAGACGGTCCCACTGTCAGTGAAAACCCTGAGCCTGAGGCTGAGCTGGATTTGGCGTTCAGGTTTGATGAAGCTTGCATGTACCTAAGCGATTTCCAGCCTCACCTACTGACTACAGGTGGACTAGTCCCGCTGCCAACTATCGACGTGGATGATGAAGAAAGCTGGACTGGCAGTGGACCGGCGCCGGCGCAAACTGAATGAGAAATTCAATGGTGAGTACTGCCTTGTTGTCGTATTATTTTGGTGGGGCTGGCTGGGTACTTCTTTAGGGGGCTGACCATTACTGTACATTAAAACTTTTCTTTTTGTTTTTTCTCAGAAAAGAAAACGGCTAATGGGGGGATTTCGATGGATAATATTGTACTGTATGCTGATGTTTTCCGGCCGTACAGTATACTGTGTAATAAACCCGAATAAATAAAACTATGCATTTATTCTAAATGTTCAGTATCGTGTCATTATTTGTCTTCCACAGTATACTGTACAGTGGTATACAGTGCCTAACATCTATGGGAAAAAATAATTTTATTCCTAGGTGCCCTAGAACAGAAGTTCCCACGCCAATTGCCCGTGAACTTGACCGCGGCCCTAAGTAGTTCCCACGCCAATTGCGCGAATATAATGTAAAATAACCCGTTCTGTGGGTCTGAGCGGGTTGAAATTTACCTGGTCCTCATGCAGGAGGACCCTTGCCATAGTGGCAAAATATCAGCCTTGCACGACCCCCGGAACCGGAGGTACCAAAAGACAGTTTAAAAGCACATTACCAAAGTGGCTTTTTTTCTGCCATGCAAGTCAATGGCAGAAACCTGAACTTTAACATCACCCTGACTCCGTTCTGTTGCCACGAGAGGGTTGCAATTTGCCATGCAATCCTGCCGCAACTAGGACTACATGGTGACGGAATCTGAGCCCTCTAGGTCGAACAAAACCGGAGTTGTGGGTTCCAGGTTTCTGCTCATTCTGACTTAGCCGTTTCAAAGCTTTCTCCGCCATTGCGCTCAATGGTAGGACCCTCCTCGCCGGCGCGACCCTTTCTCGCCGCCATTACTGCTCGGACCCTGTTGGGGTCAAGTGAGGGGGTTCCTAACATGTAGGGGCAAAATGAATTTTATTTCTAGGTGCCCTAGAACAGAAGTTCCCACGCCAATTGACCTAGTTCCCACGCCAATTGCCGTAGTTCCTACGCCAATTGCGCAACAAGGCAGTAAAAAAACAGTGCAGCAAGCCTCTACATTTGTTACACTGGCAAAGGAGCAAATGGAAACAATGTGAGGCAATTCAACATGGTCTTTTATTGGTGGAGTCAGTACAAAAACATTTATTTACAAATACTGTACAATGTTGAAACATTTAAAGTGCACAGCACTTCTAACCATCAATACACAATAATACATTCTGCAGCCTTTATTAAATTCTTCTGCCACATCACATTTTTGGTGCATGGGGCACAGGGAGTTAAAGTGACTTGCTTTTTATGTACTGTATTTGGGGGTTGTCTTTGGGGGTTTATTCATCAAATTATTATGATGAACTGCCTTTTGAAATGACACTGCTGTTAACTATTTCAGCCACACACCTCCAGAGTTTTTAATCCCTCCCTAGCCAAGCATATTGCCACTGTGTTCTTAATCCGCCCATAGCCGAGCTACAAACACAGTACGCCTGCGTCTAATCACACCATCTCCCTCCCCCAACCCTTAGAGGCCTGTTGTTTGAACAGTAATGCTTTGGAAAAACCCCTGACGAATTTGAAATGTAAATCTGATGTGCAAAGCACTGTGAGAATTGAGAGTACACTGAGACAGTATTTCATCAGGGTGTGAAAATATTTGTCAGTCACTATGGTTTACAGTCACATGTTTTTAATACAATACAGTACATTCTTTAATATCTTTAAAATAAAAATATATAAATCCTGGTATAAATCCTGGTAAAATATTTTATAAATAAATAAATAAAATAATTCATTGGTGCACTGTACGGGTGGCTGTAAATGATTATGATTCGCAGGAAAGTGAATAAATATTTATTTTATTTTATCAGGAACCAAAAAATACAAATATAAAAATAATCAGGAATAATACATACAGTAATGCAGTCTTTATTAAGTTATTTTGGCAACTTGAAATTGGATAACCATTTGGAAAACCTTTTGTAAAACACGAGGAAACATGAGTAATGCACATTTATAAGAATATTATTTAATACTACAGTATATACAGTACAGTACTGTAATGTACAGTACTGTATAATATACTGTACTGTATAGTAAAATTATTTGTTCTTTAATCTTTATCTTTTCCTCATTCTGTCTGCGGTACAGTACTGTAGTTCATTGAGAGAGGAGAGGTTTTGTGTACATCATTGCTGCTGTTTATATACTGTACATTTGATTGTACAAGCAGATTTGACTGGACACGACGCCCCCATCCCCCTAGGCCACCGTTTTTCCTGGAACGACAAGAAAACCAAAAATTAGTGCAGTTACTGTACTGTATTATGGCAGAACTTCTGTAGGTGGCTGGTGCAGCTTTCTATGGAAAGAAAAAAAATGGGGCAGTTAGAAGGCAGTTAGTGTAGTACTGTCAAACTAGTGTACTGTATACTGTACTGGAACTACTGTAAACTCTGACTACTGTTAAATTCTATATACTGTAACCTGATGGCTGGTGCTGCTCGCTCTGTAAAGAAAAAACTAACTACTGTATACTCTTACTATCTGGAAAGAAAAAATCCGTGCCATACTTGTAACATACTGTACATACAATACTACAGCACAGTACTACTTTCCTGACTTAGTTCAGTTACTGTACTGTACTGTATGTGCGTACTGTATTATGGCAGAACTACTGTAGGTGGCTGGTGCAGCTTTCTCTGGAAAGTAAAAAATGGAGCAGTTAGTAGGCAGTTACTGTAGTACTGTCAAACTAGTCTACTGTACTGTATACTGGAACTACTGTATACTCTGACTATCTGGAAAGAAAAAATCTGTGCCATACTTACCTGTATCATACTGTACTTACACTGTACTTACACAAGCACTGTACTACTTACCTGATGCTTGCCCATTACGCGCGATGACAATGGACAACACAGTGGCAATATGGTCTATATATTTATTGCAGCGTTCCACGGTGAGTACATCGTTCCAAAAACTTAGTATGCCTTTCAACAACACGTCCTTTTTGGAGGGTTTCGTCACTTTCCAGATATGGTCCTCCCGCTGATGCCAGACCATTTCGATCGGATTGAAGTCTGGCGATCTGTCATTGGAAAGAAAGGACAATTGGTTTAAGAGCTAAAAACAGTGGGGAACAAAAATGGGACACGGTATACTACACTTACTCCGCTGGCGTCTTCACCCAGTTGATGCCGCGCTCAAGGATATGCGCCGTTGACGCAGTGTGCTTGGGATCGTTGTCCTGGTAGAAGCGGTGACCATTAAGGAAGTCGCGTGTGATGTATTGCACTATCTCGGGCACAATGTTGTCTTGGAAAGCTTTATTCATGATTCCTATAGCAAGAAAAGAAAAGTGTTCAAAAAAACTGCACAATAGTACAGTACAGTGCATACGGTAAGGCAACACTAGTCAAGTACAGTGCATTAGGCGACATTATATTTGATACATTTTACCTTCAAAGATGACAATGCATCCCGGTCCACGCCTAGAGATGGCACCCCACACATGCAGCTTCACAGGGTGTTTTGGCCGCGGCTTCAAAGATAAGCGGCCTTTTTTGTGGAACGCAAATCTTGCAAATCTCTCCAGCGACACAGTAGACTCATCAGTGAAGATGCAATCCTGGAAAGTCTCCCCACTGTCGATCCATGCCTGGGCCTGGACCACTCTTTTGATTTTGTTTGCGTCCCGTATCATGGGGTACGCTCTGTACGCTCTGTAATGACAAGGAAATATTTTTTTTAGCGGCACAGTGCAGTACAGTTTGCTAAACAACACTTTTACCTCCTGTACTGTCCAGTACTAACCTCACACGTCCATATTTCCATCCAATGCTGCGTCTCATCTTCTTTATGCTGGTCTCGGATACAGTCAGATTGTGCTTTTCCTGCAGAGTGTTTTTAACCCTTAATGCACTCCTCTCATCATTCTCCTCACTTATTTTGTCCACCAGAACAGTTGTCTCCCTACAATGTAAAGAAATTATATTGTTTTATTAATATGCAGCAATATAAAATGTATGTATTAATATTCAAAACAAATATACTGTTGTAATATAAATATAAATATACAGTACATCCTATCCAGTATATACCGTTGTAAGATTAATTGAAATATACAAAAAATGTATACTGCTGTACTATTAATATAAATAGACAAAATATATATACTGTTGTACTATAAATATTAATATTCAAAACAAATATACTGTTGTAATATAAATATAAATATACAGTACATCCTATCCAATATATACAGTTGTAAGATTAATTGAAATATACAAAAAAATTATACTGCTGTACTGGGGGGCGCGGGCAGTTGCAGTGGCCCCGCGCTCTTCCCCCAGGCATTTAAATTAAATGCCGGGGGATCGCGTGAGGCCCCTGCAACTATTTACTTACCGGGATTCAGCCGTCTGTGCTGTGTCGTCATGGCAACGCGGCGTCAATAGACGCCGCGGCACCATGTGACCTGATGTCACACGCCCACGCAGCGTCATCTGACGTGAAAGAAGGTAGGCAGGGGGGCGTGAGAGCCGGGGCAGAGTGACAGGGGGGCGCAGCACAAAAAGTTTGCGCTCCCCTGCTATACAGTATATACCGTTGTAAGATTAATTGAAATATACAAAAAATGTATATTGCTGTACTATAAATATAAATAGACAAACTACTGTATGTTGTAATATAAATCAACAGAAATAACAACAGTATTACAGTAGGTACAGAACTGTACTGTAGATGTACAGTACAGTTTTCTATATTTTTTTTTGTTAAGTTTTATAAATATACTTACGTGTTTGTTACCCTTGGTGCCTTATTCCGGTCTCTGTTTTTTCCTTGTACATGATAGCTCACGGTGGTTAATGGCACAACGAGGTCAGAAGTAGCTAACCAGCGTTGGATAGCGGCAATTCGGTGTCCGCTCCTGTACATCTCCTTAATTCGCATGCTGATATCCTTTGAAATCTTTTTAACAGGCATTGCTGCGAGTAGAATGAAATACAGTACAAACACAAGAATGTATATTCGATGTTTAGTCGATGTGTATTCTATGTGCAGTCAATACACAAAATGGATGGTGTATTTATACGGTGGTAATGACACACGCCCACTTTCAACACCTGTACCTGGCCGCCATGCATAAAAGGTCACACACTGTGCATAGGCCACCACTCCATGATCTTTATCTGAACTTGCCCAGATACTGTACTGCATTGTGCCACCTGCTTCCATGGAGCATCCCCGGTTCTATGGACGCAAGAACCCACTCACCTCTGCCGTGCCTGTCATGCTGAAAAAGCAAAAGGCAGGAGCCGTTTCCACGCCAAGGGCAAAGCAACAGGCTAAGGCCAATAAAGAAAACCTTCTGCTGACCCCAAAGGTTAAGGGTTTTCTTAGACGTAAGCCTCATTATGTCAAGAAGATATACGGTGATGTACTCTCGATGCAGAACGAATGGCAGCCAACCCATCGGACCCGCAGACCACTTCCTCCCATATGCTTCGACGACTCTGCTGTAGCTGTCCCGGAAATCTTCATCCCATCTTCTCCACCCCATCTTCTCCGGTTCCATCTGACGATGGGTCACTGTCTCCTTTGCGCTTAGACGACTCTGCTTCTCGCCCGGAAATCCAAAGGTCACCTTCTCCATCCCTCTTCGACGACGCTGCCGCTTCTCCTCTACCGGGTATCCACAGGTCACCTCCTCCACTCTCCATCGATGCCGCTTCTCTCCATGGAACCCCCAACTCATCCTCCGTTGCACCCATCCCCCCAGATGTCCAGACGCCATGCACAAGAAGCAGCTCGTTGGACCGGATTCTGAATGGGATAAGTGTGGATCTCCCCGGGAATTCTAATGTGCTGGCAAAGATAGATCTGCTTCTGGAGACCATGCTAAATGTGGAGCAACGGATGCTACAAATGGAGCAACGGATGGATTATCGGATGGAGTAGATAGGGGCTGACATTGCGGGCATACATTATTTGCTCGGTGCTAATGCCCCTGTTTCCCCGATGCCGGAGCAGGAGGGTGACATGGATGGGATGAATGGACCTTCGACCCCCTTCCATCACCAAGCGCCCCCCCTCCACCACAAGATGTAATGTACATGTATGCCGTGAGGAGGACATGACAACCCCGTCAAGACCACGCCAGGAGACAACACGGCGACCACGACCGGAGTAAAGCTTCCTCCCTGACATCCTACCATCGCCTGTCGCCATAAGCACACCCGTTCCCAAAAGACCTACACCCGCTCGCATCGAAACAGTGTCCGACATCACCCTGTGCGATCTGCCACTGGGGCTCAGGGAGAAGTATAGGGTGATGAGTGCTGGTGTACCCCACAAGTATGCCTTGATCATTTTTAAGCACCATGTTCCCTACACGTTGTACTGCGAGTGGGTGTTCAAAGTGAACTACGATGGGAATCGCGTAAAAAAGGCCTTTCCTGCCAATTTAAGGAAAAACATTGTGGAAGAATTTCGGCGCTTTTATACAGTTACAGATCCTGTAATGAAAGGCGTTCGAGACTGCATTAATGGCGTCTTGCGCCATGCAAGGAATCGGCCATGGATGGACAATGTGGAGGACTGTCAGTGAGACCATACTGTTGTGCTGAACTGTATTGTACTGTACATGTTTTGCCTTACAGTACCTGCTGTACTTAAACAAAGGAGATGTTGATGTGTGTTTTTTTTCACAGGACATGCACAACTCCAGTCCCTGAGGGCCGCAAACAGGCACGGTTTTCAACATTGCCCTGAAAACCTGCCCTGTTTGCTGCCCTCTAGGACTGAACTGGTGCCGGTCTGACTGACAGTGTTGTGCACCGTCCCACTGTACTGTACTGTATACAGTACTGGGTTTCTTTAATAAAGGAGATGTTACATAAAATGTCACTTTAACTCCCTTTGCCCCATGCACCAAAAATGTTTTGTTTTGTTGATGTTTTGAATTGCTGTGCACTTTAAATGTTTCAACATTGTACAGTATTTGTAAATAAATGTTTTTGTACTGACTCCACCAATAAAAGACCATGTTGAATTGCCTCACATTGTTTCCATTTGCTCGTTTGCCAGTGTAACAAATGTAGAGGCTTGCTGCATTGTTTTTTTACTGCCTGGTCGCGCAATTGGCGTAGGAACTACGGCAATTGGCGTGGGAACTTCTGTTCTAGGGCACCTAGAAATAAAATTCATTTTGCCCCTACATGTTAGGAACCCCCTCACTTGACCCCAACAGGGTCTGAGCAGTAATGGCGACGAGAAAGGGTCACGCCGGCGAGGAGGGTCCTACCATTCAGCGCAATGGCGGAGAAAGCTTTGAACCGGCTAAGTCAGAATGAGCAGAAACCTGGAACCCACAACTTTGGTTCTGTTCAACCTAGAGGGCTCATATTCGGTGACCATGTAGTCCTAGTTGCGGCAGGATTGCATGGCAAATTGCAACCCTCTCGTGGCAACAGAACGGAGTCAGGGTGATGTTAAAATTTAGGTTTCTGCCATTGATTTGCATGGCAGAAAAAAAGCCACTTTGGTAATGTGCTTTTAAACTGTCTTTTCGTACCTCCGGTTTCGGGGGTCTTGGAAGGCTGATATTTTGCCACTATGGCAAGGGTCCTCCCGCATGAGGACCAGGTAAATTTCAACCTGCTCAGACCCACAGAACGGGTTATTTTACATTATATTCGCGCAATTGACGTGGGAACTACTTAGGGCCGCGGTCAAGTTCACGGGCAATTGGCGTGGGAACTTCTGTTCTAGGGCACCTAGGAATAAAATTATTTTTGCCCATAGATGTTAGGCACTGTATACACTGTACAGTATACTGTGGAAGACAAATAATGACACGATACTGAACATTTAGAATAAATGCATAGTTTTATTTATTCGGGTTTATTACACAGTATACTGTACGACCGGAAAACATCAGCATACAGTACAATATTATCATCGAAATCCCCCCATTAGCCGTTTTCTTTTCTGAGAAAAAACAAAAAGAAAAGTTTTAATGTACAGTAATGGTCAGCCCCCTAAAGAAGTACCCAGCCAGCCCCACCAAAATAATACGACAACAAGGCAGTACTCACCATTGAATTTCTCATTCAGTTTGCGCCGGCGCCGGTCCACTGCCAGTCCAGCTTTCTTCATCATCCATGTCGATAGTTGGCAGCGGGACTAGTCCACCTGTAGTCAGCAGGTGAGGCTGGAAATCGCTTAGGTACATGCAAGCTTCATCAAACCTGAACGCCAAATCCAGCCGATCCAGTCTGAAATTCGCGGAACTAGCCAACTTCGAATAAAGTTGGTCGCCACTGTAAACTGAAATAAAAAAAAGCAACAGCAATACCAAGCCAGAAATGCCCCCCAAATATTGTCATAATAATGTATTAATCTGTACCCTA